>NW_027156113.1:14231-47548 GCF_002600585.1 Cystoisospora suis | reverse complement strand
TTCTTGCGGCAGCCTTTACAACTGCCGACTCATCTCCTCCAGAGTTCGAGAAAAGACCTGCGCCTCATCGTTCGGAACAAAAGATGCTCAAACGTGGTCCTTCCCTGACTCAGTCCCGTCGCCGGCGTGCTGCCAGCAAGCGTTGCAGAGAAGTCGGGGAACACCGACATCTCTGCCGCGGTCCAGGGCCGAGGGCTATGCGTATGCTCTCTAGGGAAGTACATTCATCCCTGTTCTGGTCCCAGCACTGTTGTAGGATCGATAGAGGACAGGGTTGGCTGTTATCCAAAGACTGGCGCGAACTCCAAGGCTGACATGCAGCCGTGGAAGCGACCGAAACAACGCGAAAAAACTCGGCACCGCGAAACGGTCGAGACGCCAACGTAAGCACTTCACGCCTGTTTCGCACCGGCGGCTCAGCACATGTTTCATGGAGACCCACCCCCTGGCTCCAGCCAGAGCCTTACTCGCAGTACATGGAACCGTAAGCAGCTAAGCACCACTCACCATACAGGAGCCGTCGGATCCCATTACCAATGCACCGCGAACGGCACAACGCGCGGAGGCGCAACTGGCACTACACGGACAACGACTGTGTATCAATCCCTTGAGCTCACTGCGACGTTGACCCAGGCACTGGTGAGGGAGTGTTTTGTTTCATCAGCTGACAGCTCTGGGGGGTGCAGATAGTCCTCCATGAAGACAGCGCTCTAAGCATTACGGCGGCAAGGGAAGCAGCACACAAAGGCAAAAGGTGTGCGGAGCCCTGGCAACTTGCGTACCTGGTGAGTCCCTCCTAACACACAAAAACAACTGCCGCATCTCTTCTCAGCAAGCCACCTGTCAAGTTTCTGCCCAACGGCGAAGCAACGTTAGTGTGACAACGAACGAGCACTGCAGGGGGGGCCTGCACGCAGCTACAGGACGAGCTGTACCCAGGCAGGGAACGTGAACCTGCGTGTATGGTGACAGCGTGCTGTGTAGGGAGATGCCTGGGAACTGCCACGATAGCCTAGTGTGCTTGTTGGGGAAGAGACAAAAGAATGCCCCGGGTAGCAGCCCGTGAACGTGGTCTCGATGGAGGGTTGCGCGGGTGTCTTCGGGCATTCAGGCTACGCCGCTTGGTGGTTTTGTTAGGGGCTGCACAACCTCGTCCCAGCGTAACTCCTGGGTGGGACAACAGTCTCCGGGCGGAGTTCGGGGAAACAGTCCCCGTCGTCTCGCCGTCTCGGGGCACGGCGGCAGCGCAGAGACAGGACCACATGCGTGCACCAACTTTACCTTGCCGTATCGGGGCAGCTGGTTCAGGGCAGTTTACTGACACCCTTGGTGCGTACGCTCTCAACACCGGGAATAACCTGCCCAGGTATGCGCTCCAGGGGTGTGCCACTGTTCAACAACTGAGTGCCGAGGCGGGTCAGCGATGGGAGAGCTCCCCCGTCGGGCGTGCGCGAAGTAGCCAAGGCTGTGTTCCTTCTCTCCAGTCGGTAGGACGAAGCGCTGCCTAGAAGCAGACATCCTCGCGAAGAGCCGCCTTTGCTTTCTGCGTGTATACTAGCTCCGATGTCTTCATTTGCCACAAGAATTCTGTGAGTGATCTTCTGGTGTGGTAAAGAGCTAACGTCTCCGAGCTGGACATGCTCTTCACGTTCGAACAAGTCCCGTGCAAGCTACTGCGACAACTGTGTGTTGTAGAGCGAGTCGAGGAGGGCGCCGCACGCAACACGCGTGACTTTTTGGCTTGTTTCTTCGCTCCTTGTAGCGTGTGCCCGCAAGACGCTCCTAAGAATGTCGTGCGACGTGGGTGTGTACGGCCTCGCGGTGATGGGGCTGAACCTGTCGCTGAATATGGCGAGTCGGGGGTTCAGGGTGTGTGTGTGTAACCGGACGACAAGCAAAATCGATATGGCTCTCGACAAGGCTCGGGAGCAAGACGTCAAGAACTACATTGGCGCCCGATCAACTGCTGAATTTGTAAGGTTCCCCGTCCGTTTTTGCACGGCAGTACACTGCGGCGGGCGGCGGTCGTGTCGTCGCCGAGCAAACTGGAGATTGGCATAGTTAGAAAATGTGGGTTCAGCTGGCGCAAGATTGCGGAGGGACCTAAGGGGCAAGCGTCGGTCCCTGCCTCATGTACTCGCCGGCCTCTTTCGTGAAGTGCGCCTGCAACACGCGAGGTGGCGGAGGCGGTGTCGACGCTCACAGTGAACCTGAATGCGCCGCCTGTGCAAGCAGTAGGGGGTGATACAGTAACCTGTGGCGAACAAGTATGAGGATGGACTGTGGTGCGGACTGATCGTTTAGTACTCATTGTCTTTTTCCAAGTTTCGTTCCTTTGTCCAGGACTGCGTAAGGAATCGCCCGCAGTCGTCAACACACTGCGAGGGCGAATGTGGTCCGCAAGCCGTGCAAGCATTTCTGTACAGCGCTCGGCCTGTCCCGTTTGTGTCAGTTCCGGCGGGGACGGGTGGGCGGTGTATGGCGCGAGTCCGGGACGTCGCAGGTACCCTGGCGCGTCTGTTTGTCTAGCCCAGTTTCCCAGCCCCCACTTGGCCGGGGGAGACCATGCGCCAATATGCAGTTGGGACGTCTACTGAGAATGCAGGCTCGTACCTCTTTCTGTGCAGGTGGCAGCGCTAAAGAAACCGAGGAGAATCGTCATGATGGTGCAGGTGAGGGTTTTCCATGCCGTGCGTCCCACTCCTCCAAGCCGGCAGCCTCTGCCCCGGACCCTCCTGTCCTTGAAGCCTCATCTTTTTTTCCGCCGAACATGATAGTAGCTCGGGGCTAGCCCGTAGTGCCAGCAGACTCATTTTAGGGATTCCGCCAAGAACCCCTGAAGACGTAGTCGGACGGAACAGATCCCAGCGTGGCCCCGTAAATCCACGAGAGTAATGCCGACCAGTGTCGTCCCGGGACAGGGCGAATGGTGAAGTGATTGGATGGTTTGAGTAGCCTTGGCATGTTGGGATTGTATGAAGATACCCCGCCGGTGCGAGGCCGTTCGCAGCAGAGGTAGCTCCTGATTTCCAGCCGACACCCAGTGTGGTCTCTCTGGAATTGAAGTGCCTTTGCTCTAGTATCGTTCCAGGCAGTGCCCGTCGCTTCCGAGATTATCCTTTCATGTGCTTAACACTCTTTGGGGAAACACGTGGTTGGCATACTAGGGATTCGTGGCCGATACGTTCACGGCGCTGGCTGTGTAGCTCGCAGCAGACGGAGGGTGTTGCACTCACTACTCTGTGGAGGGCTCATAGGAAGTGAGAGGTCCCACTGGCCTCACGAGCTTCTTGGCCCGGTGCTTCTCCCTGGTCTGCTTGTCCACAGTCTGGCGCCCCGGTGGATGCTCTGATAGAGCATTTTCTTCCGCTGCTAGAAAAGGGAGATTGCCTGGTGGATGGTGGAAATGAGTTTTTTGAGAACACCGAACGCCGGGAGGTCCTATGCGCAGCCAAGGGCATCCTGTAAGCGAGCTCCGCCGGCCCCATTTATGAAAGCAGCACCGAGCGTCCGGGCTCAGGCTGATAGAGAATGGGTCACGACGGTGACCGCGTATTCTCGAGGGTTTCTCATTGTTGATGCTAGGTGCCGCTAGAACAATACATTTACTCAGGCATGACGGTGAAGTAGCAAGCTTTTTCTTCGGAGCTCTTGAGCTGTTGATGTCGGCCAGCCCCACTGTGCGTGCAAATGTAGTCCCTCAGCCCGTTAGTGTAGTACGATAAGCAGTGTGTGTCTATGAGCGCATGTCCCCATGGCTTGAAGGCTGTCCAGTGTCTGCCGGGTGCTGAATCCACTGGTACCTCGGACACTTATGATGTATCCTAGTGTTCTTTCGAAGGGCTTCTGCGGTCCTTTTCTTTTTGGGATTAGACGACGCTGGCATAATAGACGGCTGTGTGTCCGCGCGCGAAGGTTGCTTCAGCCCAAGCACTCGGCTTCACGCACTGAGTTGGACACGCACTAGGAACGCGCCTCTCCTAATGGAGCGGCAAGCGCAGTAATTTCCGTTGGATCTCTTCGTGCCGACACCCAGGTGAATATCTCTCTTTGATCTTGGTGCCATCAGATATATGGGCTTGGGTGTTAGCGGCGGTGAAGAGGGCGCGCGGTATGGCCCGTCGCTGATGCCTGGTGGTTCGAAAGAGGCTTGGGAGCTGATGAAACCCATACTGGTTCAGATCGCAGCGAAAGTCGACCCCCAGGGAGCCATTCCCAAGCTGGGTGCCGAGACCTTCACCGACGCTGAGTTAGAGAACGCCTGTGTTACCCACATTGGGCCCGGAGGCGCCGGCAATTACGTTAAGATGGTTCATAATGGCATTGAATACGGTGACATGCAGCTCATCGCGGAGGTGAGCGGTCAAGAACCAGGCAGTCCGACGAAGGAGTGTGCGTGTGTACGCGTAGGTTTCTGTAGCATTACCGGGCGATCTCTTCAGACAGGTTCATGTATAGTAGACAGCAGCTTCAGTACAACCTGAGATAGACATCGGGAAGATCCGTGCCGGGTCCGAGCGGCCATGTATCGGAGACAGCTCTACTGCATCTCCTGCCCGTCAACTTCGCCTGCCTCGGTCCACAGGTTCGCAAATAACTTGGTTCTTTCGGGAGTGAGTGAGTAGGCCTCAGGCTGTACGCATAGCTGTCTTGATGTTCCAAGACGAACCGCTGAAAGGTCTCTTCTTGCAACTCGTAGGTCTGCAATCAGCAGGTGCTTCCGTTTGTCCAATCTTACCGCAGCAGGGGAAGGGGCGGCTTCTGCGTTTTTGTCTGCACTACCTTTGCGTTCATTCCCGAGGAAAAGCGCTCGCCTCCAATTTTATAGGCGTAGCGGTTTGCGTAGTGAGAAACCTGGACCGCACAGCTGAAAGTAGAGAATCCTGTTCCGGGTGCGGCTGTATCCAGAGTAGAGGTCGTAGCACTGTGTAGCGCTCGCTCTTGTTTTGAGCGCGTAGCGCGGTCAGATGAACGGCCGCTGAAGTCGGGAGTGACGCGGCCAAGTTGAGCCGCCGGCAAGGCTATGTCTACGGTGTGTTCGTTCTTCAGGCGTATTACCTCCTCAAGCACCTCTGCGGACAGTCAAACGAAGAGCTACAGAAGACATTTGAACGTTGGAATAAAGGAGAGCTTAACTCTTTTTTGATTGAGCTGACAAGCAAGATCTTCGCGAAGAAAGACACACTTACCAGTGAAGGTGGGCGCGCCCTTTGACTCGGGCCGGATCGCGCGTTTCCGCTTCCAGACCGCGAGTTACTTGCAAGTCTGCCCTCAGCGACAGTGACTAGGGTCCTCGACCGTACTGCCGGCCTGTAGCAGAGCGCAGTTTCGGTGGCTCTCCCCGCTGGAGGCAGGGCAAACCCAGGAGCCTCTTCGGTTCCTGTGGGACGGCGGTGTCACTTCTGTTTTTCTGAGGGCAGCTTCAGACACTGCCGACCGTTTCCACGCGTATGCCGCAAGTGCCTTGACGGACAACGGCAGGAACCGGTTACTTTGGAACAGTATATGGTGCGTCGTCTGTTGGCGGCTCCGGCGCGTCAGGCCGTAGACTTCGTTCTGGCCGTTCCTTTGCGCGCAGTTCTGTGAAGGTGATTTTTGCGTTTCTGGCATCTGAAAAGCTGAGTCATGGAGCCAACCGGTGACGCGTCTTCGAGCGGTTCTTGTCCTGGGCAGGCTACCTCATCGACAAAATTCTGGACGCGGCCGGCTCCAAGGGAACGGGAAAGTGGACCGTCCAGCAGGCGGCGGAAGCCGGCGTGGCGGTGCCCACGATTGCTGCAGCCCTAGACATGCGCTATATCAGCGATAATGTGGAGCTTCGGAAGACATTGTGTGGAGTGTACAGCAAGGCGTGGCCAGCGGGATCGGACTCGTGCGCGGCGACGGCGGAACTAGTCTGTAAGGTGGTGCTCCTTTTTGGTTCTAGATCCTGTTATTTAGCTTCCAACTGGCGCTGGACATGTCACTTGGGGGGCCGGGAGCGGCACCGCAGCTGTAATGTGCCTAAAGTTGACACCAGATCGCGCGCCTACTGAGCCACTGATAATCAGTACAGACAGACGGCCTTTTCGCAGTCGAACGCACGGGTGTTTTCGAATCTGCAGAATGTCAGCGTCACATCCACTGCGCGAGTTACAACTGCTTTGGTTTCCGAGCTGTCTCCGGGACGGGTCCGTGTGCTCCTCTGTCTTCCCATTGCAGCCCATGCAGAGAAAGCTTTACTGTGCGGGAAAATCTGCTGCTATGCACAAGGCATGCAGCTGCTCGGCACGGTGTCGCGACAGAAAGGATGGGAGCTAAACTTCGCTGAAATATCGCGTATCTGGAAAGGTAGCCTCCTCTCTTTGAAAATTTTAATTACGCGCATGTACAGCTTAACTTCGCTCCCGGGATTCGGGGGGGACAAGGTGTGCGTCCCACGTTGTTTGTTGGGACTCTTGGCCGTGCGCGGGGGCCTCATACCTTGCCCGTGGGGTCACGTGGGGACGAGGAGCAACCTTGTGTAGACCTGCAGACGCGTGCCTGTGCAGGTTCCGACGGCCTAGTCCCATTCCGTTTGTGCTGCGGCAAGGCAGCAACATGTGCACGTCTGTAGAAACGCGCCGGCACAGCCGACTATACCCTTCGCGTAGTCCGCTGCCGCCTCGTGCCAGCTTGAATAGCCATACCAGGTCTCAAACCGGCAGTACTGCTCGAGTCGGAGACATACTCAGCTACTAAAGAGTATCGGTGCTTCTGTTACCGGTCAGGCCACAGCATTCTGCAGAACCCTTGCTGTTTATTACTGGCAGGAAGTCGAGTGTTCTGCTTCTTCTTCTGAAAGGTTCATGGCCACGAGTGGGCACGGACGATGCATACCTGTGTGCACAAGGAGGGTTCCCGGATGGGAAGTTTGAGGTGCGCAGAACTATAGGCTTCCGAGGTGTAAGCGGTTCCCAGTCGAAGGTAAAAAGACTCTGGCCAACAGGATGGACGTGCTCGGTCGTTACTCTCCAAGCGTATGCGGACGGTTCTTCAAGCCTTCTGACTTGGAAGGGCTCACGCTTGTCGGACACTGTCGAACCAGTACGTGTGTTTTCGTTCGTATGTATACAGGTGGATGTATCATTCGAGCAAGCTTCTTGGATACGATGAGAAAGGCGTACCTGAAGAACTCATCGCTCCCGAACCTTCTCCTGGATCCAGAGTAAAAAAGAAGCTGATTCAGAGAACACGGTTATCCATTCCAGGCAGTAGTGGTCTGAGTAGTACCCGTTGTCATGAGTCGCTGTTTCACAGTTCTGGTTTACTCAGAGCTGCATCCAGTAGGGGAGTAGACGTGTCGAACAAGTACGCATGAACATTTCAACCCTGCGCCGGGTGCTTGTTTGTTGGCTCGTGAGTGGCCAGGGGCGATTCCGGGAATCGCTATCACAGTTCCGGTGTTCTCGAGTGTACTGTCACACCTTGACGAAGGCCCCAAGGTGTGCACGTGCTTCCTCTTTTTTGATGGCGAGCCCCCTTGCGGTGACAGTGTGCTCCCGGCCCGTGCGGACCCGGCCGACCGTATTACCCAGGGCAAGGCGCGTTTGAGTGTACACTGCGCAGTCGGCTACCAAAGTTGCTCTTCTTCCTGTGCTTGCACGACATCGCGTTGACTCTGACTCGACTGTGTGGTTTGCGACGGCATCTGTGACCACTGTCCGCGAACGGCAGTATTGTTCGGCTTCGTCTCACTCTGACAGCTTTCCAGGGAGACGTGCAAAGGTATTCGGTGACGCGTAGCCTCTTTTCGGGTATGTCTTTCCAGCAATTGGTGTGGTGTCACTTCTTCGTTGGTGGCGAGCCAGCCTGTTCCTCACTAGTGCACAAGGAAGTTCGCGGCAAGAGGTAGGGCAGCTCCAGATTCATGCATAGAGTGTATGCGCTTTTCCCAGCCACGGTGTTTGCCCGTGTGTGATTCACTGTTGTGGGGTTTCTGATTCAGGATCAGCAAGATCATTGCGGCGAGTCTTCCTTCCCTGCAACGGGTTGTCGCTGCTTCGTTGAGCAGCACACTGCCAGCGACTGCTGAAACATCGTGCATTCATATGACGATACCTTGCCACTCATCGAGTTTTTTCTATCTTGCATCGAATGCATCTGTTCGTCTTCCGCTAAATCTCGTACAAGCGCAGCGGGATGCCTTCGGGGCTCATACGTTCAAACGGGTGGACCAAGAAGGCGTTTTCCACGAGGAACACTGGCTTGCCTGAACGTAGCTCTTTTACCTCGGTCCGCCAAATGTGTGACCTCTTTCGTCCGCTGCGGTAGCAGGCGTCACCGTGGCCGATTTGTTCTTCGGTTTCATGCAGTCGGAGCAGATTGACCTCTCGGTGACGTGGGAATATGTCTGCATAAACCGGGCTGATTCAGTATTGTGTTGGAGTCGTGGGAACAGGCTCCGCCTCCGAACGGCAGCTTCTGAGTTTCGATCCAGGCACACGTCACCGCCCCTATTCCTACGGGACAGAAGGCTGACACCAGGTCTGAGCGGGGCAATAAATGTAGTGGGTTTCAGTGGGGAAAAAACCTGCATAGAACATGTATGAGTCCGACAACCGGCAGACTTGGCCTGGACAGGGACATGAATGCTGCTGTGCGCCTGCGTGACAAGGTTTTGTCGTCCAGCAAGGTGGGATCGCGGAGAACACCATGACGAGCTGCTTTGGCTGGCTACAGCGCAGTCCATGCACCGGCATTACTACAAGGGTTGTTTTTTTCTCAGTCGCACTCGCCTAGTCGCTGGATCAACAATACTGTAGGGAAAGAGGCCCAGTATTTTTTTTTTTTGGTGATGGGTGCACGCAACGGTCCGTAAGCCAAGAGGGTAACAGATCTCACCTAAAGGAAACATGACGTACGCCGTGATCTTGTACGGGTGGAGTGAGGTGGTCGCGGGGGGCCCTCCGCCTTATCGTGCAGGTTATTGGTTGCGGGTGCGGCAACTGCAGGGGTCTCGGCGGAGCGCAAAACGGCGAGCGTGTCCAGTCGAACGACTAGGACCGCGAATGTTTCCGTTCCGGCCGCCGCTGATGTACGTCTTTGAAGCCGGTTGGCGTGCGGGGTAAAACGCCCGGTCTGATGAAAAAAGAGGACGACGGTTGTGCTGGCGCAAATGCGTCACCACGTGTGCTCCCATTAAAAAGAAGTATAAGTCATGTTATTAGACACCCGCAGTTACCTGAAATTGTTGTTAGCAGGCATCGAAGCCCCCGCAGCTATCTGCAGTGGCTGTTTCGAGGTAGCACCAGCACTTACCGTAATTATCTGTGTTCGCTAGTATCGTCAAGGCGGGTCACCATCCGCAATGGCTACTAGTGGTTTCTGCGAAGAGTATCAGCTGTATTGCTAGCCTAGCAGGAGCTCCGAGTCGTCACCTGAAAAACGGTGGGGTGACGACGTACGCCCTTAGAAAGCCTGTCCCTGCGGATTATATTCTCGCACGCCGCGCCTGAAAAGTTTCTCCGAGCGGGGCAACGAGCTCTTGGCCCGTAGTGAGCTGTTACTTCTCCTAAGAAAGATTCCAAAAACGCTCCTCGCAATCTGGCTATGGGGTGTCGTGTTAATGCGGGGCGACTCGGGTACTCCGGGTGCTGAAGCCCCTCTTCACGTGCGTCTTTACCGAAGCTGGCTTCCAGAGACAGCTTGTAGAGGGCGACCCCCGAAGAAATCTTGCGTGCAGTTGCGAGTGCTGATCGATCTACACTATGTTCACCGAGGTATCATCTAGCCACCGGCGGAACTCACTGCCCCCCGCCCCATCTGCGCAGTGACGAGCCCACCCCGGCGGTAGGCGGCTGCAGCAGAACGAAGCAAGATGGCAGTCCGGCAGCCCTACACGCTTCGCCTCGAACACTTGTCCCACAGCAATATGTAGTCAGCCTCTTGCTCCCGATGAGCTGCCCCGCATGCAGCCGGGCTGGCGGCAGCTGACTACGAAATGACACTCCGTTCGACAGTTTCTCCGCGGTTCCGACTTCCGATACTAGTCCACCACACTTTCCCTACTTGAAGAGCAATCGCGTTAGTCCGGCTGGATCCGTGAGGCTGGGGCTTTGCGCGGGTACAAAGACCTAAAACTACTCTAGCCTGCGCGTGCGGCCGTCTCCTGTCACGGCACCACGTCCCGGGCTGTGCCGTGCCTGTTCCATCTGCTGAGCGGGCGGCTGTGCGCGCCGCACATTGCAGGATTATTGGGGCACCTGCTACGTATCAAGGCCGAAACCTAGGAAGCAAGCTAATGACGCGCTCTGTGACGGACTGGATCTAATTGGAACCAGGACTTGCCACGCCAACTGCATGCAGTTCACTAGCTTCTTCATCGATTCGCAGCTCCAGGGAGTCAGCCGCGTGAGCTTGAGAAAGCGGATAGTAGTTATCAGTGACAGCGAGCGCCGTGGTAGCGATGGACCCTCTGTCACAAAGTAAGTGTCCTTTGGGAAGCGGCGAAATGTCGTTCAGCGGGCAGTCAACCAGATCGAAACTAGCAGTCTTGAGTGAACGAATACACGGGTTCGAGAAACAGATGGAATGTGAAGCCAAACAAAGGCGAGAAGGAGAAGAAGGTCGTCTCCTAGCAATCCGTGAGGCTATTACAAAGCTTGAAAGAACCCTGAACGCTGAAATCAAACGGCGTGTCGAAGCTAACAAAGCGCTCCAGGCTGTAAGCGGAAGCTTTTTTCTTCGGCCAGTGCCGTGCCAGCCAACATGTATCATTGTGAGTGACAGCTGAGTCCAGCCACCACTGTTGCAGAGTGCCCCTTCAAGCCCTGGTCGCCGGAGCGTTTGGTTGGCACTTCAGGCTGCGTTTGTGGAAATACACTCTGTCCTCTCTTGGCTGTTCAGATGTTCGAGAGCCAGCTACTGGGCGTCCAAGACAAGCTATCTTCCGTTTTCGTTGAGAAGTTCGAGCAGCTCCAATGTGCTCTGGATGCGCTCAATGATAGGCTGGCAGTGGTTGAGAGAGAGTTTACTGCTGAAAGGGAAAAGCAGACTAAGGAGTGGGAAGAGAAAAATACTGTAATTGCTCGAGATATGTCTGCTATACAAGTAAGAATGTACCTCAAATACTGCGAAGAAGTCCATGTTCCTCTCTGTTTTAGACTCAGCTGAAAAAAGGAACAAAGCGTACAGATTCCTGACAGAGCGAGGTTGAGGCGTCAGCCTGTCGCACAAGTGAGGCGGAATCCGCTGCGCGGACTTGACTGCCTCGTTTTGATCTCACACTCAGGAGGCGCTGGAGACAGACAAGCAAAGCCGGACAGAAAGGGAAATGCAGATAGCAAAGCGCCTCGGAGAGCTCGAGTATCGGACCGAGGGCAAGTTTGAAGCAGAAAAGGTAAGAAAGAAGGGCGCTGAGGATCTACCATTTTTTTTGCAAGCACGCACACACGGAGGAGGGCAGCTGGCAGAGGAGTACCGGCATCTGCTCCGAGGAGCCCTGTGTGTGAGGTGCGTTATCGTGATGCGCTCCGGAGCGCGCTGCACTATATCATCTGATATCCCCGTAGAACGCGCGCGAACAGAAATATGACCAGGTGCGTGAGGAACTCGAGGAGGCGAAGAGAATGCGCGAGCGTGGAGAGGAGAAGTTTCAGACATTCGTCCTCGAAGAGGTTGCAGCTTTGAAGAACGGCCTGATTCTCGAATCCCAGGTAGGGGAACGACCAGGACGGCAAGACGCCTCCAGTCCGGTGAACTCCGTCCAGACGCATCACGAAAGCCCTTTCCGTATAGGGGGTTCCGGGCCGGTTGCTGCGCCCCTTTTAGACAAAGCACGCATGACCAGTCAGGCTGACGGGTACACAACCAAACTGCCAACTCAGTACACTCGTGACACTGTTACAGTATGCCTTGTGTTACTCTCTTCTTAGTACAAGAATCTCCCCACAGTTCCATTGTCCTGCTTGCTCTTTACTGGGTTGCCCCGGGCTCTCCACTGTACGATCACAAGCGGATGCTTGAGATTCACACTAGGTTTTTGACGAAGGGAAGTGGTCAATTTAGTCCTTGGAAGACTTGCAGGTGTAGTATTCTTACCGAGGAGTGGAGTGACGTAGCCATCTGACATCTGTCCAGAAGTGAACCACTACGCAATCGAGGCAAAAATGCTATCCGCCTTGTGCCAGTGAACTGGTATAGCGACCTGACTCTTTCACACGCCTGGTGTCCAGTTGGCCGGCTCGGAGGAATGGTGTGCTTGGTTTCAACAGGCTAGAGAGGGAGCAGACGACGACATAGTTCAGGCAGTCAACCACTACACCACTGCCCTACAAGACGCTCTCCGCCTTGTGACAACTGTCTAACCTGGTGCCGCGAGTTGACTTCCTCGGGCGCGGTCACCGCCAGTGCGAGATGGCACTCGATACGCGAGTCTGTTTTTCGTCCCAGGTCACGCTGCCCTGTTACTCCCAGGCTTCCTTCACAGTGTCAGTGACTGTTGTATGTGGCCGATGTCGTGCGAAACTGCACTTCTTCGGTTGCGACCGGGAAATTGTCTTTTACACGCAGTTCTCTCTTTTCAGTGGCTACTGGGCCCAGTAATGGCTAGCTCGGGAACAGCACAGAGACCAGTCATGACCTCTGGGACCCGGAAAAGAAGAACACAGTGTGTTTGACCACACTTGGGGTGATTTTCCTTGCTCGCTGCCGTGCCCCCCGGACAAACTGCTGTTCTGTGTCGTTGCGTATCCCGGCCTACTAAAAGCAAAAATAACCTCGGCACTAATGCAGGGCTGCAGTGGATCGCCTGCATGTCCGGGTAAACTGTGAGGCGTTAATTTAGTATCTCCCCGTCTCCGATACTTCCGGACTCAATTTTTCTCGTGAATCCTTGTTGCATCTGTATGTTAAAGAACGATCCGACTTTTGCAGTCACGGAACGTCGCACTCGTTAGTGGCTGAGTCCCCCCCCGGCCGCGAGTGAGCCAGCTCCTGGTCCCGGGACAAGTAACGAGACTGGTCCTACTGTTTATAATGCTTGTCGCATATCTTGCGAGTCCCTTCCTGGCGAATAACCGACCATAATGGAAGGCATGCCTCAAATAGCTTGCTGTACAACGGTATTTTGAGGTGTATGTTGTCACGCTCCGTCTGCTTGGAGGAAGGGTCCGAGCTCCGTATTACATCAAAATGTCCGGTGGGCGTTCCCGTTAACTGGAGAAGGTCCCCAAAACGCACGGACAGTTAGGCACTGCGGCTGGTCCCGCTCTACAAGTTCACGCCGCTATTTGTAGTTAAATGTCTGCTCGCATCGTAACCATGTACCCCCCATACGGGGCGGCAGAGGACGAAAACGGGTTTCCTCCGAGTTCTGGACTTCCTCCTTCTACGGTTGCAATCCCGTTGCGTACTATCCGGACGTAGTTTGCTGTCCTGGGTGTATCGAAGTCCCAGTTCTTGCGTGAAGACTGACTGCGTCACCACCCATCGCATCACACAGTCCGTGGAACCTCTAACGCACCCCAAACGAGTTCTAGTCTTTCTGTCCCACTGGCGAGTAGGACTGGGCCGGGCCGGTATTTGGAGTCGACTAGGGAATGATGGACGGGGACTTTGAATGCAAGGTGCTCGAACATGCACATCGCCCGGCAGCGGTGCATCCGTTCCAGGAGTTTCTTCGCCGCTGTGGAACTCCTGGAGCAAGCCTTGTCCGCTACTAACGCCTGCAGGGGCCGAGGGGGTGGTCCCGTACGGAGCAGCGCCACACACCTTGTCTCCAACAAGCGTGCAACGTCGCCGTAATTCTCCTTACCGGATACTCGCTCCGCTGAAATTCGCGTTGTCCCATCCGGCCTGGGACGCCACACGCAAGATAGCAATGTTTCATCGCCGACGACTCGCTCACCCAGCCCCGAAACCCCCACGCCCTTCTGGCAATACGGCGCCTTGGCACGCTGGCAGGTTCGGGGCGTGAAGTTTGTATGGCACAGCCTTTTTTTGTAGGTATGCGGGCAAGGCCTATGGAGACTCCCCCACCAAAGTGGCAAGAAAGAACGGGAAGTATAAAGACTCCCGAAGCGATTCTCCTCCATCCCGCGAGAACAGTTTCTATTTTCGCTGCAGCGAAGGGCGTACTGCAATTGCCGCACATTTTAAGGAGACAAGCTGTGACGCTCCGGTATAAATTCCACGCTACCCTTGCATGCGGTCAACCGCGGGATGACTCGGATAGTCGTGCTGTCGGGCCGGGCTGGCTGACTGGGTGCATCGAGCCCGTGGCAGCGCTGTTCACGGATTGCGAATGCGTGGTAGTTTTTCTCGCTGAGCTTCCACCACCCCGACTTTTCTGTCTGAGGCTCAAGTTTTTCGTTTAAGTCCCCATTCGAGTTTATATTCAGCTTCAGAAGGAGAAGCCTGTGTTAATCGGGTCGGTCGTCTTCTGTGCGGCTCCCAGCTGTCCGGTTTGCCGGGCGAGCGCTCTTCTGACGCTGCAGCCCAGTCTGTTTTTGAGAAAATAGAAGACACTAGGAGACCTCTAAAAAATAAACACAGCTATGTAGAGGCAGGCTGGCAGCCTTTGAAGTCATTTTTGTCCGTCAACGCGGTGCGCCCGAGAAGAACTGTCACAGCGGAGCTAGGGGTCTGTTTCGCTACCCTTACGCAGCTGTCCGTGGCTTTGTGCCTCTTCTGGGCAAACGATGCTCATGCCCCCAAATCACTTTTTTGTCGTTGTTTTAGTTCTTTACCGGATAGCTTTCAGCAGTTGTTCCTCCGTCGCGTCCTGGGCCTCGGTAACCAGCTCTCTAAATTTATTTTCTCGGTTGTTTCCTGGCGGACTTGTTTATGATTCGTGACTCGTCTTAAGAATCAGTGCATTCATCATTGGTCTTCCGTCACCGGACGTGAAGTACATGCAGGGCCGGCACATACCAGACTGACGAGCGACCGTCAGGAAGCCCTGTGCTCGCCTCATTTGACATTTCCTCGATTAAGTGCCTGCCGGTCAGGACTTGTCTGTGACTCGTCACCGAAGTCAGTTGGTGAAGGCATCCGACTGCGGTGTTGCCCTGGGCTTGGTCTGCTGGGTTTGAACGACGGAACGGTCACTCAGTCGTCTCTCCGACACGATGGCGTGTCCCGCCCAGCTCGCGCAAGACAGGGAGACTGGAGCGTAGGATTTCGGGGAGGAAAGAAAGGCGCTGAATGTCCCGCTTGCTTATACCACAGCTATTTTCAGCACACGGACGGATGTTTCTGCACTCCTTACCGAAAGGGTCTCCTTTTCCGCAGCAGTTGCTTCCTTGCTTTCGCTCGTTGGCTGCAGGAGGTGCCTTAAACCGGTGATCGGTCAGGGCCCCTACACACTGTTGAGAAATTGTTTCTGAGGCAAGCTCTTTGCTCGTCTGCGTACGCGGCAGGCCGACATGATTTAGACACTTTATGCGTTTTATGTGGTGAGAGGTCTTTGCACTGGAAGTGAAGGGGCTCTAAGACTGCACAGCACCAGGAGGGTCCCGCGTCGACCCAGTGAAGCAAGAAGCGTCTTCTGTGGGCAAAATGCTTCCCATGAACCGTCGTCAAGTGGCAGAGTGGTCCTTAAGCCCGCTCCACAGCAACAGGTCGGAGCCTCCAGTCCGGCCTCTCGACTTCCGCGCCGGAGGCAGTTATCCCAGTCTCCCGGCAGATGTTTTGCTACCTGGGATAGCTTCTCCTCGAGGCCATCCAGCTCCCCTTTCCTCTGCGGTGCGTAGGCGTCTTTTCGGAATGCCGGGGGGCGTCACGGCTGTGGTAGAGCAGCCCGAGAGTAGGGTCTGTCGTTCGCAATGTGCACCTGCCTTACCTCGCACGGCCCAGCTCAAGCTGGCCAAAGTTGTCCGGAGTTGCTGCTTTCCGCCAAGGCATCTCCGCTCGTCATGTGATGGAGACGCGAAGGTGGATGGCGAAAGCGTCCAGATAGGGTCTGACCCCCGAGCAGCCATGTGCCGCGGTTCCAGAACTACGGAACAGGGCTTGATCTATAGCGACAGACTCAGCGGGAGTGCCGACGACAGCGGCACCACCCAGTGCTCCCAGGCTTCTGGCTCGTCACTGAGTTCAGCAGGGAGTCCGCAGCACCGGCAGAACTTATGGTTGTGCTATCCGAATGCAGAGAGTGAAGGCCCACAAGCTGAGATTCTGCCTGCCTTGCACTCGCACTCGTACGTTCCTTGGATAGTGCGTCGTGTTAGTGTCAATGCGACAGCCGTAGAGGGACCGATGAACGGTGCCTCCACCACCTCGCTATGGACCGAGGGTGATGAAGGAAGCTCTTCAACGTTGTGCGGTCGCGGCTGTGGCAGGACAGCAGCAATGCTTCCTCTCGAAGCGTCCGTGTTTCTACGGGGGCAGTCTCCATCCGCTTGCGCCAGACTTCTTGGCGAAACACCTCGAGCTCACGGATTTACAGGGTCTGGCGTGGTGTTGCACGGCTGTTCAACCTCTCGTGCGGGTGGCAGGGAGTCAGACTGTCATAGCACAGTCGAAGCGACGGACACCGAAGACATGCCGCTCCGTGGCCTTGGGCACCAACATTTTCCGACTCAGGAGACCCAGCATCGCACGCCTGCGCCTTGCAGAGCGCTACCTTCCAACGGCGGATTTGTTGCCGCGGCCAAGCGTTGTTCTCTGCTAGTCGACAGCGAGGCTTGGGCGTGGGGAGCAACAGCGGCGCCCAGTTACGTTGATTCATTGCATCAGGCCGGAGAAAGTACCAGTGAGAGACTAGGTAGATCGTATGGACGGCCTGCTACCGCTGTTTCCCACGAAGTCCTGCCGCTGGGAGACCCCGAGCTTCTCGCCATCTGGGGACGTTCAGCGCGAGTGAGTGATATAAGGCCCGAGGGAAAAGGGTGTACAGACCGACGGCTACGGGCGCTTGGTAACACTGTCGATAAAATGAGGCACCACCGCACGTCCTTGAGACCGGAAGACGTTGTCTTTGAATCAACCCTCTCTACCGAGACAGGGGGGCTGCAGTACTGCGTAACAGAAGAGGGCAGTTTCGGAAAAGTTTTCGTTGGTCATCTAGCATCTGATCCGAAAGAAAAAGTAGCCATAAAGATCCCAGCTGAGCCAATGCTGAAGAGAGATGCAGGTGGTGTCATTGAACGGATCATGAACGAGTGGAAGCTTCTCTCTGTCTGCAAGCACCCCAATATTGTCGACCTGATTGGTGGGGTCATTCATGGCCCTTTCGACGTGTGGCTTATCACGCGATTGGTCAGGGGCGGCTACGATTTACACTCTCGCAAGTACTCGCATAATCCGGCTGTGCGACGTCGGATTCCACCGTCCGCAGCGCTATTTATGTGTCGCCAGCTGGCCGCTGTTGTCGCGTTCCTCCACGAAGAAGCGCCACACAAGGATAAGCCATCTGTTGTTCACCGAGATATAAAGCCGGAAAACATCATAGTGGACGAAGATTGGTTCATCCGGCTATGCGATTTTGGTGATGCCGAGGCTTCTATAGACGGTTGTCTTTCTCGAGTTTCTGGTGCTACCTGGTCGTACGCGCCTCCGGAGCTTCTGTTGTCCTGCCCGGTCAACTGCGACGTTGGTGACTCCCGCTCTGAAAGGGAGATTGGGCGAGTACACACTCCGGGCAGTGGCTTCCGTGGAGAGTCGAGTGATCCCGATGTCGATATACCACTCGACGCTGGACTTGTTTCAGGTCCTAAATGGGACGTCTGGTCGATGGGGTGTGTGTTCCATGAAATGTTTGGGTTTCCCAATCCGTTTCACGTTTACTTGGACGTTGACGACGCTCCGGAGACCATACACAAGAAGCTTAGACTAAAGGCGCAGGAGGGATCGCTGATACCCGTGATCGCGCCCCAGCTTCAGGGACTTGCGAGGAACATCATCGCAAGTTGTTTAAACCCCGACCCGCGGAAACGTCCCAGCGCTATTGAGGTTTACAACTTATGGAGCAGTGGTGACCACCTCGTTCTCAAAGATGTTCACCCTGACCTCTGTTTGGACAGAGGTTCCTGAGAATGACAAACGTCGTCCCTGCCCTCAGAAGCGGCTTGCAGTTGTCTTCAACTTGGTCTGCGGCGAATCCACAAGGATAAAGCTTTCGAACGGTCTTAGAACCTCCATGTCTGCAGACGCCTTGGTGGGAAATGAAGCCTCGGAGCCCGAGTGGCTCATTGCGCCACTGCGACGACGGAGACCTTTTTGTTCAAGAAGGGATATTGAAGCCGGCACATGGCAAAGGTCCGCGCGAGCGACAGAGCGGGAGTTCCAGCAGCTGCCCGCACCTATTGATCTGTGGAGGGCTGACGGCCGGCAGTCGGGTGTGCGTGGCAAGACCGGGCAGGTTTACGTGTTGCACGTGCGCACTTGCAGTTTCAAGTGACTGCATCAGGCGTGATTTGCAGCAGTTCGTTTTTCAGCAAGTGCCGGACAATTTCTTTTGTAGAGTATGCCACTGAATCGGGCCGGGTTGTGGCGGTGTCGGTTTCGTGGAGAAGAGATGCCTGCTAAGTCTCGTTGCCCTGGGTCCTCCTGGGAGGATGACAGTGATGTTCCACGCACTTGTTGCCACCACCGCAGGACGCTCAGTCATCTCGTGGAGCCTCAGTGCACCTTGGTCGGCACCGCATGTACTGGGACGTTCCATCTCCGCATTCGCCAGCTACGGGTTTCATTCCTAGATCTATGGCAAGTCCTAGCGCTTGCCCGACGACTTGGCATGAGAACTGCAAAGCAACGCTGCTGCCGGCTTTTGGTGGAAACCCCAGACCAGCAGCAGAGACTCCGGCCTTGGGTGCGTAGCACTGTCCACTTACAAGAGGGTAGCTGCAGGTTTGCTGAATGAGCGGGGGCCGCATGAACGGTAGCTGGTAGAGCCCATTGAGCAAGAGCGCCCCTTCTAGACACGAGAAGCACAATTCCGTCACGCCGTCCAGACAGTACGCTCTGCTAGCCCCCCGAGAGCTCTCCACGGAAGCGGGCCAGTTCCTGTCACCCTTCTCTGGTACCAGCACATAAGCAGGGAGTCGGTAACGGTCCATCAACGGTAACGAGCAGCCGCTGGGCAGTTGGAGGAGTCAGCGGCTCCACGGACTTCCGATAGCCGATCAGGATGCGGCTGTCAGGCTTATAAAACTTTGCTTGTTTGTGTCACTTGTGGGTCAATTCAGTCCACTTCGTGAGTCTTCTACGCTGCCGGCCCATCTTCAGGACCGAACACTGGTTTCCGGTGGGCGCTTCTCACCTGTACGGTCTCTGCCACCTCAGCGGCCAATCGTCTAGAAGTCCCGCCGTTCACAGACTAGTGTGAGAGTTTTCAGAGTCGAAATATGCCGTTCTCCAGCTTGCGTCTTCAAGGTATCTTCGCAGCGTCTGCACTTAGAGTATCGGAGTCGAATTTGTGAGGTCGACCCCGCCACTGCGTATCAGGGGAGTCCTTCCCGGAAGAGAAATACCCGTGGCAGGTCAACACCTCCAGATTCCACTCTGCGCAGCCGTCGCCCGTGGGCGAAACGCGGCACGCTGCGTCCCGACCTTCCCCGCCTTCATCCGCGCCCTCTTGTGCTGTGTCTTCGAAAACTCTCTCCCCCTGCGGAGCTCTTCCAGGTGGCTTGCTGGCAAGTGTAGTGGGTGTCTTGTTCGTGTAAACTCTGTTTCCGCCTCAGTTTAAGTCTTGTCTCAGGTTTGCGCAGCTGCAGAACAGAGTTGCGTCAGCTGATTCGGAAGTGTGTACCGGTGGCTGAAGCGCAACCGCTTCCAGCCCTGGAGTGCTTCCCAGTGGTTTGCCACAAGTTTAGTCAGTTTACCTGCGAGCCTCTTCCCGACAAGTGATTGACTAACGCGAACTCTCCTCCTGCTTACGCAGCCCCCCGGTTGTACGTACAGTTGGCCGTCTAACAGTGTGTGCCACCTACCCCGGGAGCAGGAGAATGGGGTCCTGCACTCACGCGTCATCCCGGGAATGCCCTCGCGCTTTGGAGGCCAGTTGTCAAAATGGAAAACCTCTGGGGACTTTTCCTTCTGCTTCTCTGCGCGCCAGCAGTGCTGGCCCACCGTGTCCCTCCGCAAGGGCCAAATTCGGGAGTTGCGCCAGTGCTCGGCTCTCCGATGTACACCCCGCTTTCTTTTGTGGCCTACCATGTAACCCAGCTTTCTGAGGTGCTTCCGAAACTACACCGGCAGGCCTTAGGAGACGAAGTCCTTTTGAGGTCACTCGAAACATTCGAGAACCGAAACAATAGGCTGAAACCGATTCTAGAGAACGTGAGAAGAATCACGATACTTCGTTAAGAGTGCTCCGTCACAGGCAACAAATAGGTTTTCCTGCTATTGTCGGACAAGACACACACAAAAGTACAAGAGGACATGCTTCGGTCCGACTTCGAGGCTGTACAGAGCATTCTTTCCCAGGTGAGGCGATCTGTCACATAGCACGGAAGAACCTCTAGGTTGTGGAGTGCGGCTCCTCTCTTGTCAGCTTCAACGGCAGGGGCAGGAGATGCAAGAGCTTGACGACAGCGAGCAGTCTAAGGAAGTCTGCGAAGCACTGCTCCAACACGTGCAGCAAGCACTGTACCATGCAGCAGGTACGGGCGGCTAACGACACTCTGGTAAAGTGATGATCAAGGCCAAGCACTCCAGGATTAGGGACTCACTTGGACCAGTTGGACTCGAAGCCGGCGCCACTGGCCGAAAAGTGGATACTGGCAGAATACCTTCCGAACGCGGAAAGAGTGTTCAGCCTCGAGAAGAAAATGGACCAGATTCCAGTTGATGAGGCGGAGAAAGTATCGTTTGCAGAAGGGCTTCGAGACGCGTGGGAAAGAGCTCATAAGGGTCTTGAACGATCTGGAAGGAGAATGTTTCAGCTTATCTCAAAACTGAAGAACTCAATACCCCGGCGGCTGGAGTCAGACGATCAGCCGAAGTTAGCGGCTGTATTGCAGTTCATCAAAACGGTAACAGAACTCCTACCCCCAGCGCATCCCGCTGTCATCGTCTTGGGCGTCAGGACATCGTGGGGCCGTTGAAGGTGTGTGATTGCCACCACGTGCCTCGCCAGCGCAGCTGATCCTTTTTCCGCAGACGGAAACTTGGGAGACTCTCCGCGAGCGCCTCAGCAAAGCAGAGGAAGAGGCCCGTAAGCTTCTCCACGGCTGTCGGCTACCTCGTCGCACAACGGACACGCTCGGCGAGCTGACCCTTGCGGCGGTGAGTCTCCGTACAGACCTCTTTATTATATTGCCGAGCAACGTGGCCCAAAGGGTCTGAGCACTGCATACCAAATTGAGAATGTGATTGGAAAACTGCTCGCGGAGCACGAAAACCTCCACCATTGTGAGGAGCGGATCAGGTGCGCCATTTTTCCATTGCTGCCCAGACGCCAACCGGCCCACCTTACCATTCAGATTTATATCCGCCCGCGCTGAGCGTGAACGACAGAAGTGGACGGAGCCCCTCGAGCAGAACGACGAGCTTAGATCGAAGTTAAATAAGTATTCTATCTCTCGGCGCCCTCTCGAAGAGTAGTGCTGTCTCCACGCGAATCCCTGTGTAGGTTACGTCACGACTTGGTGTCGATGATAAAGGCCGTACGACACGACATGGCGGCAATGCTCGGAATCGCCACCCAGAAGCAACTGTCTGCTGCAAACCTCGATTTGATGCGACCAGTAGAGCGGTTTGCCGAGCTCGAGGGACGGGCCCGGAAGTATAATCTGAGCACGAGGTTCGAATCTGAGTTCCAAGAACTCAAAGCCTTGCTCAACGATCTCCACCGCGATGCGTCGCGGCTTCGGCGTTTTCTTGAGGTAAGAGTGCACTCGGCAGCGAGGTGCCGCAACGAAGTACCGCACATGTGCCGCGTGTCAGGTCCAGGCCCCGTCATCGACAAGTCAGGAAAATCTGGAGTTATGACCGTGCTGCTAAAAAGTGACCTCGCTGTGCCCGCTTCGTTCGATTCACACGAGAGTGATTTTTGTGTATGAAGGCTCAGAGCTCTGCTCCCTTCTCATTTAAGGTTCTTCTAGTTCGATTCTTCCACTGCGATTTCACTTGGAGGTGAAGGCTGAAAAAAAGAGCTGTGGCAGCGGTGCTCAAATAACTCAAGGCGACACTTCGCAGACAAGCTAACTGCACTACACGAGGGAAACTTTTGCATCCCTGTACTCCCAGAAGTGCTTGCGTCTCAGTGTGCCACTGAGCACACTCCCCGGACTACCGAACTTTTTTTTTAACTGGGCGGCTCGGCCCACTCGTTACTTTCTGGCGCCATCAGAGATATCGTCTAAGAAGTCCGTTATAACTCGCAGGGGACTCGTGAACGCGGCGTGTCAGCCAGAGACTCCTGGATTAGCGTCTTGCCTTAACGACCGCCAGCCACGGCTTCACAACGTACTAATCTCGAGTTGTCTTAGATCAGTCACGCCTTGCGAGTTGCTAGCTCATTTTGAGTGGCAGGGCTCAATCAGGAAGAAAGGTGCCGAGTTCATGAACAAGCGGGACAAAATGAGTGAGCCGAGGCGACCTGAGCAGGGTCTCTCCACCCGGTGATTTGGGATCCCTGGAAAAGCAAGCACCTAACGCTTGTCGCTCGTGCAACTGGTAAGGGCTGTCCGAAGAACTAGAGGATGCGCATCCATGCTCGCACTTCGCGCGTACACACTCCGGCACCAGATGCGCGGCACCTTGTTGTAGGTCCACGCCTACCGCCAAAACGGACTTGCTCACAGGGCACGTGAACGCACGAGCAGGTTCGTTTGGAGAGCACACCAGTGGCAGAGGGTGCACCTCAACGAAGGGCAGCCGCCTCCTTCCACAGGTCATCTGCGCCGGCGGGAAAAGCCGGTTGCGTGAGTGCCTCCAACTGCTCAGCACAATACCCCTCCGGGGTGAACGAGACCTGTGCCGGCCTAAAGCCTCACTGCTGAAAATCAGGACACGCCCGTGTATAACGAAGACTATCTTCGTTTGATAAGGATGCCTCGCAAGCCCAGCAGAGTTCCGTGTATGGTAGGTGCAGTTGTCTGCAGTCCCACGCGCCGCCATAGCTGTGAGTCGCCAGCATCAGTGCGGGGTTCAGCGCAGGGAAGCAGCTTCAGAGATCCTCGGCGTGGGAAAGAACGTGCTCTGGAATCCAACGCGGGCTGCTTCAGTGACTGGCCGGTGGACGTAGATAAGCGCGTAACTGACTAGTCCAGCGTTCTGAGTAGTCCCATAGCACACTCACGAGTTGCTCCCACACTCTTCGGGTGCCTGTCTGAGACGAGCCCACGAAGAACATCTAAAGGTACCTTCCGAGTGTGGCGGGTACCCCAGGTTGCCGGAGAGGACTGGCGCGATGCGGCTACCAGACATAACTCTAAGATAACAGTCAATGAAGGCTACAACCGTCGTTTGAAGCTCATGCCTTCCGTTTCGTCTCCGGGCCGCTCTGGGAAGCACAGCCATTCCGCACATGAGACATACTGCAGACTGAATGCTTGGGCAACGTGGACGCACCACTGAAAGGGGCACCCCCCATCAGCAGACACTGTTCCTGCCTTTCTGCCTCAGGACAGGTCCCAAAAGGATCTGCAAGACAAGCTGACAGGATTTTTGGTATTCAGACCCTGTTCCTCGGTGGTGGCAACAGTGCGTAACCGCGGGTTCTCCTCGAGAGTATCTCAATACTGATGCGTTGCCTCCTAAAGAGGTTAGTCTGAGCAACATGTGATCGGTTTCTTTGAGAAATATTGGACGTGCATAGCTTCCGGTCACGAACCACACTTTCTCAACGAAAATGTCCATCTACCAAAGAGAGATCGGAATGAGAACTCTCTGACAGGAATGTCGATCGCAACGGAAGGCGGATCCGTCTGGAAATACTGGGCGGTGCGCTTCTGTTCGCGCGTTGTCCTTCCTGGGGCCGGTGACACCGGAGGGCAGAGCAGCTGGATCCCGTGGGTACCGCAGCTGAGGAGGAGATGGTCGTCGTATCAATATGGTCCCGTGTTTTCGGGACACCGCTCTCAGCCGCCGCAGTGTTGGTGAAGCAAAGCCGAAGGCTTCCGCGTGTCGCGGAACTGAAGGCGTACCTCTAGGACATTTCCTCCTGCGGATGCGCCTCATGTTCTTGGCAAGGTCCTCTGGTGCACTTGGCGGGAAGCACAAGCTGCCGTAGCTGTCTGCTCTGTCCCAAGTAGGTATCGGGATTTCGGCGGCTCGACAGTCCAAGGCGCGGAACGCTGAGCGGGGGACTCCGTATGATCCAGACGTGAGTCCAAAGCGGCAGCCGAAAAAAAAAGGCCAAAAGATGCGACAGAATGCAGCCCGCGTAGTGAAAAGAATTCTCAGCTACGCCTTATGGTCACGAGGGCAGCGGCGAACACCAGCGTTAGCGATGCCTTCGGCAACACTGCTCCAGATGTCGTTGGGCGTGCAGAGTCACTTGTTGGCTGGGTAGTTGCCTGGGTTGTTGTTTGGGTCGTGACCTTGATATGGCAACTCTCGGCTCGCGAAACTAATCTGTCACTTTTCGGGTTGCACTTGTAACAAACAGTCGTCGCTGTTCCCGTAGCTTGTTGTAGTGTCAGGGAGTACGCGCCCGTTGTACTGTTACCCTCTCCCACCAGTCCCTGTGGCAGTGGGCCACCTTCGCCTCCGCAGTTTCCGTCGTACGCACTGGATGCGTTTGCGGGACTCAGGGCGTCCGTCTCCGGGCACTTGAAGTATACAGTTTGTTTCTCCGGCAGAGTCAGATTCAGGTTCCCTGCCCCTGCTCCTCCCCTTGTCACCGCCTTTGTGCAGCTTTCGGCGGCTTTGGCAACGTCCACAACTATCTTGCAAGTGATCTGTTCTTCCTTTTTGCAGATTAAACAGATCTTCTCGTTTTCTGCGGGGAATTTAGTCACAGTCAGCTCCTCGGAAGACCATTTTCCGTCGGCACCAAGTTTCTGAAGTACAGTGGCAGCCGCGCCTAAGGCCTTTTCGTTGCATGCTCCATCCGTGTATGGGGAGAAGTTGTTGTTAAGATTGAGGCTTTGAGGTGGTTCTGTCGCGGGGCACTTGAGCGACGTGGAGGGTGCAACAGGCGTGACGGAGGCGAACTGATATCCGTCTTCGCACGTCCCCGCCGGTGCCGCATGGCACGAGGCCATTCCAAGTAGCAGCAGTGCTGCAAGAAGGAACGCGAGCTGGTCCTTTGGGGCTGCCATGTTCAGATCCCTACTGTGGCTGACTACTCGCTTGGCCGGACGCCCATTTGTTGCGAAGAGGGGTCAATGCAACCCAGGCACCTGATATGCGTTGGCCTAGAAGGGAAACCCCTTGCGAGAAAAGAAAGCTGAGAGATATGAATCACTAGAACGTGATGTGCCGTCGAGGCCCCCCAGGAGCGCTGGGCGTTTCACTGTGGGGCCGCAAGGGTTCCTGCTGAACACGTTCAGGTGAGCAAACTACTACTCCCAGTAACCGGTGCTCTGAAATCAACTCAGAAACGCGACACAACGCATGGAACCGAGTTGTGGTGCACAGGGCGCTCAGATGCCTTGGGTGAGGCAATAGACTTATCTCTTTTCTCGCGCCCGCGAACTGAATGGTAGGACTGTGGCTGCCGGAGAGCATAGACGCAACGGTCCCCTACAAGATACTCTGGTAGAGAGCCCGTGGCTTTCAGTGCGCAGTCCGATCTCAAAATGAGCACTGCCAGCACGCAGCTATACACAGAACACCCCGGACGGCACCATGGTAGGGAAACTCTAGGCCCTTGCCAGCAGAGCAAACGGCCGAAGCCATGACTGGCGACCTACAACCCCGGCATCGACAAGCCAGCGGCGCCGCTTTCTCCAGCAGCGCGATGGGAAGCACAGGCCTCGGGCATAGCGCAGTTTCGCCCTCTAATGGTACAGGCCTCCTCGCTCCAGGATACGCAAAATGTGAAAGGGACCTTCGGCTCCTATGGAGGGAGTAAAGCGCCCCCCCGCCAGCGACGTACACTTGACCATCAGTCTCCTGACGGCTTCCAGCTTCCCTTGTCTGTCCTCCAACCCAGGAAATCTGGATATCTTTGCTTTCTTCTCATGCTCCCAAGCTCTGCACTCTCCCCATTTCTAGCGCTGCCAAAGACAGAATAGCGTTGTTTTGTTGAACTTCTGGTGGCGGGCCGCGTGACTATTTGCAAAGGCGTGTCCAGCTGCGCAGCATCTGGCGGATCAGGGAAAATTGTATATCAGCACCTTCGCGTGCTGCAGAGTATGAGCCAGCGCGTTGTCTGCAGCAACCCCAGCCAAGAGTTCATAGCGCGCCTCTCACTTTCTCGAAGTCCCATACACAATCGCGGGATGTCTTAGCAGACTGCCTCGGCAGTCGATTGAACATCTCTCCGTACTACCAATACTACGCTTAGATTCCACTAGCAGCAGATGAGGGCGCCTTCTGAGGAACCACGGTGTGAGCAAGCAGTCGAGCACACTCTCTTGCGCTGGACATCCTGCTTCAGCACATAACAGCTGGGGCACGCAAAAGACCGTTTACGCTGTTTGAGGCCCCATCCTATGACGCATATCACACGAGATTCCCTGACCGTTCCTGCAGCGACCGATGTGCCCACGCGGCGCCCTCATCTGGACAGAGTAGATGCACTCCTAAAGGCTTAGTGCATTGGAAGGCGTAACCGACACGAGACAGAGTTATGCCTCGAACTGTGTGAAGCTGAGGAACAACGCGTTTGCGAGATAGTCGGAGCATGCGGGCTTCTTCACCACGCCCAGCACGGTCGCTTCGAACAGCGGCTCTCGCTTCTGCCGTCAGTCGTTACACAGGCGTGCCTCCCCCTCCGCAGACATCGGTAGCTTCGCGGCGTCGACCAGTGCCTGACGAAAACTGCTGAACTGCGGTGGGGCGTCCAGCAAGCAGCAGCAGTCTCACACCTGGACAGAGAGAGACACCTCCTCACCCCTCGGCAGCCCTGAGGCCTCGGGGTATTCTGGCGACTCCGACCGGCACGGAGGTCTCTCTCGGTCCTGATGAGGCGTCTAAACCTATGGTAGGGACCACACTGACAGCTTTCGTGACAGGAAGGAGCCCATGCTGAGAGAGCGTGGTGGGGAGCCCACCCCGAAGAAGAAAAGCAGTGAGGCACCCGGGTCTCGTGGTCTGTACCGTGAAGCTCGGCTTCATCGGAGCCGCCGGAGCAGGTGAGTCCTTTGGGTGTCGCATGAGAAGAGGCAAAGATCGGGAAATTGATATCACCGTGTAACTCTGCGTCACTCCTTCTGCTGCAGTCATCATTTCTGCTGGTCACCTTGGTAAACACAGTTCCGGCATACTGGACAGCTGACAAGTGTAGCTGCCGGACGGTTCCCCATCCAGCCCTCGTCCCTGCGGAGGCAATAACTGCTGCGTCAACTCGGCGGACAAGCTGTCAGATCGCTCCTCTGAGTAGATATGCCAGCCCCCGCATCTGAACCTTACTTCGGGTGCAAAACTGATTGAGACTGCAATGACGCAGCCGGCAAGGCCAAATCGCTAGCGAGAAGACCTGTTGGTGAAATGATAGTTTTACCAAGGCGGAGATTAGTAGACGGCTTGTGAGGAGAAACAGCCACACAGACTGAAATACAGCTCTAACTCCCAGGAGGGGGCGCGACGGGGAAATTCTGCGGTGAGCCCAAGCTTGACGGCACAATGCATTACCCCCATGGAGGCAAAACATGGTTTTCACCTGTGCCGTGAGCTCGGAGACACATGTCGAAAAGCAGCGCCAGTGATGCCTTCGGTATGAGTATGCCCGCTGCCGTTGGGGTTCCGGAGCCACTTCTTGACTGGGTAGTTGCCTGCGTTCCCGTTCGGGTCGGGACCTCGCCGCAACCCCCTGCATGTGGGACTGGTTTGACATGTTCTGCGGTGCATATGTAAGAGATTGTCTTTTCTACCTTCGGCGCTCTTGAGAGCGTAAGAGGCAAGCGTTAACTGTACAGTTGTCTCGTTGTGGCAGTACGTTAGAGAGGTTCTCAGTTGTCCTCCAATCTACGTTCTGGGTCCGGCACGCTGTCTCGAGGGCCAGCTCATCGTCTCTGGGGCACTGAAGTATACAGCTCCGTCTCCCGCCCAGGCCAACTTTAGGTCACCTGCTTCCTGCTCGTACCTGCTCCTGCACTGGCGCAGCTCCTGGCATCTTTGTCAATGCTCACTATCACCCTGGAGGTGACCGTGCTAACGTCTGCGCTGAGCAGACACATCTGCTCATATTTGGACAGGACCTTTTAGATAGCCAGCTTGTTATCAGATCACTTCCCTGTGGTATTTGGAGGTCTTTAATGATCTGGGAGTGCGGCGTCATCTTCGGCGTTGTCTCGTCACGGCCTTCCTCCGTGTACGGGGAAACTTCATGGCAAGAGACCGGCCGAGGCCGTCTCCAGGCAGAGCGCACTGGAGCGACACTAAGGGCACAGAGGGCAAAACTGAAGCGGAATGCCTCCCGGAAGTGCAGGCCTTGCAGCCAGTTTGCAGGAGATTGGCACAAGCCCTCCTCGGCGCCGAAACTGTCTTCCGCGAGGGAAGACCCACAAGGGCCCTCGTGCTGTTATTGCCTGCTGCCGTAGTGATGGCCTCACAGGCATCTTGGGTGCGCCGCCTAGGGAGGAGAAGAAAGGCCAATCCAATGAAGGCAGCTGGCACCTGCTGCCCTGCAATGCGGATAACGGATAGAAGGGGATTACTGTCCACCAAATTGGGCGAAAGACTGACACGCATGTCAGTTCGAGACTTTCCGCAACTGGGCGAACGCCGCCAGGGGACCGCACGTCACCGCGCACGCTGTCCTGGTGCCTAGGATACCGCAGCCTAGTAAAGCCACTGTCGTGGAAGACTTGCACCAAGCAACGGTGTGACTCCCCCAGAGAACCGGACTCTTTGGTTTGCATCGCCAACTCTGCTATTGCGTTCCTATTCTTCCCCGGCAACCGGCTACATCCCGATCACCGTTACTCGTAAGATAGACCGCCCCAGTGTGCACGCTTTCCCTGGGATCTAAAGGAAAGTATTAGTGCTGTAGATAGAGAGGCTGACAGCGCGCCTGCCAGGTCCGGCCTGTAAACCAGATGGTGACTTTATGTCCGAAAGCGTACTCGCGAGCGTTCCCTTCATCGTCCCGTGGTGGGCGAGCCGCCAAGCTATAACTGTGCACCTTCCTCTGTAGAAGTCTTGGTGACTGCTAGCCCCTGCTTAAAACCTCCATGGTAGGTCCCAGGCGCCGGGGGAGTAGTTGGTCAGAGCATTCTGTATCACCGACGAGCCGTGGACAGGGACGTGCTGATACTATGTGTGACGGAGGTGAACACGGTTCTCGACAAGGAATACGCGAGCATGGCCGCTGTGCTGACACTTTAGAAAGCTGCTGTCCATCCTGCAGGTTACGTTCTTGCTCGAGTCCAAAAGCGGACTGCGATGACAAGAACAACAGAATGCAGCACCCTCAGTTAGAGATATACTTGATCACCAACTTACTGGACATCGGTGATTGGGGTTTGCTTCAGCATGGCTATCTGATCTATCTTGCCTTCTGGTGATGGTCCGTCAGGCCGGTCTTCCGTATCTTTAGCCTGGCGGGAAGCAGGAGGCACCGGGATATTGCCCTGCATTTGGAAAAGCTTCCTTGTCGCCTGGCACCAATCTTTACGCAGGGAACACGTGTTGGACGAAGGACCCCCGCGCATTGCCTAACGCCCTCGCTCATCGACAGAAAAACAAGAGGACCTCCTCCGACAGCAGAAGGCATTTTCGACTGCTAGTCGTACCTCTTGGACCCTGAGCGCTCTTTCTGTGCGGACAGCTGAACCAAAGTACCGGCCGCCACCAGCCACTAAATCAAATCTGCCTACTACCGCCAGCCTAGCAGCAGGCATAAGATGGTGCTTGCAACAAAAGCTTGGTGTGGTACAACACGCTCTGTAGCACTCAATTCTGGCTTCTGTACAAGACTTTTGATGCCTGTAGATGCCCATCCATGCTGATTAGCGCCACCCCTCAGCAGTTTGAGGGGACACCCCTTGGTCGTGCCAAGACTCTTTTCGGCTATGCGACTGAAGGCCGACGCGCTCCCTCTGCACCCCGGTCCCACTTTCGGTGAGAAGCAGCTGGGCAGAGGGCGCGGGAGTAGTAGTGCAATGTTCCATCTCCCCACTCGGCTTCCGCCGCAGAGGCTGCCAGCCGGAGGTCACACCAGATCGGGCCAGCCGCAGACGTCACTACACAACTCCCGCATGAACAATTCCATTCAAGACCCCGGGTGTAGTGCCTCCCTTCTGCACGGGGGAGCCTTCCACAACGCCAGATTGCCATGCTCGCTGTGCGGTTTCAGGCAGCCGAGGAACCCTCTGGAGCCAGGCCGGTGCAAGTAGCCTCCCCAACACAACGAGCGGTTATCTTTGCGTTTAGGGCTTCGTTCAGCCTGTGGCTCCAGAGGATCTTGCTTGAGACTGGTGCGCGGCAGCGGACCGGGAAACTGCGTACTACTGATGTGCCTCATCTGTAACCGCCGCTCCTGTAACTTAGAAAGCAGCAGTTTCGTGCATAGCACTCCGCAAGTCTGCGCCACTGCCCGGGCTCGCACAGCATAGGACTCCGTACTGGGCACCGCCCAAGAGCGCTCCGGGGCCGCTTGCGGCAGCGGAACACCACGTACCACACCCGGCGCCTGCGCGAGGTGGACGTCGACCATTGCATATCTAACTCCATTCTAGTAACTGGGGAGGTGTAACTAGCATTCCTCTATTACTACTCCTGTGTCTAGCTGCCGGTTTATTGTTCTTTGTTCGCGAGGCTCACACCGGCAGCCAACACCGTGCCCAAGGACGTCTAGGGAAGACCTGCAGGGAGAACAGATTGCGTAGCCAGCAACAATATGGACGCTGATAGCGATTAGGACTCTCCGTACTGCTTTGAGTGCTGCGAAGGTGGCGACCGCAGCCTCCGACAATACAGAAAGGACGCGCTATGCGTTCCAGCGACAGTGAGCTCGCTCACCTTCAGCAAAGCTACCCCAGCGAGTTTCCCGACAAAAGGATGTGCCTTCTAGCACACAGTATCTGTTACCTTCTATGACATCTCCCGATCGGATGTGGCTATCGTGGGACCTCCAACACAGATCTTCTTTTGTTTCGATCGCACTTCTTAGTCCTCCCTGTAGCTGACCGTCCTGTCTGCTTGCATTCGTCCTGTCTGCTTGCCTTATCGATCTTTATCTCATGCTTAACATCTGGGGTGCATGCCCCGGCATCCTTAATATCTCAGCGCTGTTTTTTCCGCACTTCCTTCATCGTACTTCGTTCTCTTCTTCTCTTTCCGCCCTTTCGCCCGTCTTTTCGGAAGATTGGAGGCCGCGCCGTCATCACGAACTGTCCCATTCGAGTCTTTTACCCGGCGAAGGCTGCAACTGCATGCGTGGCACTCAAGCCCGCGTTTTGCCTCGGTTGTGATTGCCCTGTTTTTCTTCCCGTTCGCTCTGACAAGGGTCATCCTTGTCCCGCGTGTTACAGCAAAATTTCACTTACTTGGCTGGGACCACGTTTTCTCCTCTACTTGCGGACTCCCGGCCTCCAGGCAAATAACAAGCCGCTGTCATGTGCTGCGTCCTCGTTACACGTTATCCGGTGTAGGGGGGACTCATAGTTGGCTTTCAACCGAGGGACGGTATAAAGACTTTCATTCCCCCTGTCAAAGTTGCTGCTTTCCAGCACCTCGTCTTGCTGACTCGCGAGCCCAGCTGTTCCTCGCCGTTTTCTGATCGTGGCCATAGCACCAGGAGCGCGCTTTTCTCGTTTCCAGTCCACGTGTGACGCCGAAGTATGGAAGAAGGACGAGGAAAGGACTGCTTGTGAAGTGGTCACCGAGATGTGCCGGTTTCGTCTGCTCAGTGGAATTCTTTTCCCGCCTTTTCCCGTACTTGTAGATGGGGAAGATTTCTCGCCTAACCGTACGCATGGATGACCGCCATGGAGGCCGAGGGCATGTCTCCTCTTCAGCGTGTTACGCCAACAATGGAGCACGACCACAGCGCTGACAGGAGAGTGCGGTCTTACCGAAAGAAAGACTCTTTCATTAGTCTCCAGACCTGCAGGGACAACGAAGGATGGCATGGCAAGCAGCTTTTTTCTTCGGAGGAACTGGTTCTCACGAACATTCAGGAGATGGAGCTGAGAGGACTCGCTGACTCGGCGGCCTGGTACGTCGGATGTCGAATTTTCTCGCCTCTTCTACTGACACCCTTACACGGACGTCCGGCAAATGTGTTCGAGCCACAGCCTGAAATCATTCGCTTTCAACGGGGTGTCTCGAGACCGTGAGGTAGTAGTCGGCTCGGATGCGGTCTTCTTCATTGGGGCGAGGCCTTCAAATCCTTTGTCTCCAGCTTATCTGGACTCCACTCCAGCTTCCAGACAGCCCCATTTCCGTTCTCCACTCATTTCACCAGATTGATGCTATTGCAATTATTGATGAGGAGAGAGAAGCTGGGGTTTCTCTTGGGTCAGCGGCGTATCTAGCACTCCGGTGTTGCCACGTATTTCAGAGTCACTGTAGCGATATTTCGAAGCCGCTTGTATTCACAGGCAAACGCGCATGCACCACCCCCAAGGCCACTTGAACATTGATAGGGGAAGGGCCACACTATATCTCGGATGTAGTCTCTTTGTCCCTGGTGCTTACTTACACTTCACGCCGTCCGTCAGACTCAGCACGCCCTCAGTTCTCTTCTTGTCTTCCCTGCATTCAGTAGATGCGACGGGTTTGTCGGGTCTAAAGCCTTTTGGCTCCTGTGCCTTGGTAAAAAGTCACCCAAGCTCTTGTACCTATTCCACCTGTATCTCGTGTTACGTGCTGGTCTGTGTTTCAGTTCATAAATCTCGTATTCTAGGCCCCCCTCACAAGCGCGCCCGTCTCTCCTACGTACATATACGAGTGTTCAGACACCGACCTCCGTGTAGTAATATGTATGTATGAATATGCATGCCGCGTATCCATGTTCGCGGAATGGAGATACCACACGATACACTTGAAAGTGAAGGCAGTCTGCTTGCCGTAGGAGAGGCATGCCACGTCGAGGCATCTCACTAGCTGTGTTCGAATATCAGGTGAAATCAGTATCATTCAGGATATGCACAGAGAATCTCCTTTGTTCAATGAAAAGGAGGAGAAAGCTTCAAGACGACTTTCTCCCCCGCATGGTGGAAGATTGTAATCAGTGACGTCAGTACGGTCAGATAGAGGTCAGACATCCAGCGCAAGGCACCGATACGTTAGATTGCAGGTAGCTCCATGTACCTGTCTGCTTTTTTTGCAGCCGATCTTTAATCTATCTATCT
>NW_027156113.1:9129-13976 GCF_002600585.1 Cystoisospora suis | reverse complement strand
ATTCCCGTGAAAAAACCAACTTCGGGGAGGCATTATATATAGGTTTTCATACACATTAGCAAGTGGTGATGGAATCACATCTTGCTCCTCACACGGCTTCTCAGGTCTCTTTCTGCTTTCTGTCTTGTCCAGGCTAACAGGACTTCTTCCTCGGACAGCATTTCCGTGCCACTTCTCTTCATCTTCCTTGCTGCGGCCTGCGGAACTTGACGATCTTTCCCCGCCGGCTCTTTGGGTATCTGATCCACTTCTTCGTAGCTTTTCTTCCAACTCATCCGTGTACTTTCTTGCCTTTCTATACATCTTATAGTGTAGGCAAGGCGCCCCCGACACATCTTTCCACAGGTCATGTACACGTATGTGCAAAGATGTAACTCTACATATGCCTATATCTATACATATGCGTCGGAAAGTCCTTTCAGATTGGCCGAATGAGACTCTTTACAAGTAGGTACGGATATGTGGGACTTCTCTTTTTCCCTGTGTACATCTCTCTGTGCTATGCGCCTCCGGTATAGACTGAAAGGTCGTTTATCTCGATACCTTAAGGGGGGGGCTAAAGGGAGGAGAGTGAAGAGAGGTCGGCTCTACTCTCCTGATGACGCGAATCGCTTTCGATCTTTATGGACAGACTTCTCACTCGAGTAACCCTCTGATGATCTGCTAGGGGGAGGTGTCCATACACCTCAAGGGGTTCTTTTCTAAGCTAACTCTCTCTCTGCCTTCCTTGTATCTTTGCAGCTAGCCATCCAACTTCGCCCCTTACTCCAGCGTCGAGCTTACGCGGCAGCTCATCATCTCATAGAAACTTCTGCAGGACATCCCGAAATCCGCGAAGCTCTCTTTCAAAATCCCCTCCTTCTTTTTCTTCGCATCTATGTCGCGCTGAAGAATCGAGCTCTTCGTGCACCTGGTTGTCTTTCAGCGTTATCATCCAACAAGAGCCTACATGGAGTAAGGACAGTACCGAATAGAGATCTTCTCAAGTCATGGATGGGAATATAAGACGTCATATGATACTATTGCCTCGCGGGTTTTTGCCTCTATTCGAGTGTATGTTCATATATACATTTATCTATACAGGGAACCCAGTCCAGGTATCCTTTGGTGCATACGAACCGTAGTAGAACGTCATATGTAGTAAATGGGTGTATGAATATAAGCACCGCTGCACATAGCACATAGGAATACAAAGAAGGAGATAAGATATTTCAAGTGTAACCCTCCTGCCGGAGGTAAGAGGAAGTCTCTTCAAGCAGATGCAACTTCATGTAACTATACGTAAGTTACGTGCAGGCGTGTTGGCAGCAGTGGTGATAGTTACACGGGTGGCAACAGATTTAGCATATATCCTTTGATGTATTCATACATCTCTCTTTTGTTTTCTAATGAGCTATTCATCTCATATACATATATGTATACGCATGCATGTATTCCTCACACCTATGTATGTCCGAGTATTCATATATTCGTGATACAGCGAACGATGTCTTTGTGGTATGTATGTCTTCCAACATAGGAGGCAGACGGGCTCCCGACTTCAGAGTCATCAAGTCTTATGCTCGACGGCTTATATACGGAGCACATGGATATTCCAGGTCTCGCTGGTCTGGCCGGTGAATTAACAGCATATCTTTCTTCAAGCCGAATGCATAAACCGAGCTCAAGAAGGACCTCAAAATTACTGAGACACTGTCAACATTCTTGCGGAGGGGCCCCCCAAGAAGAGTCAGAGTCAGGTGTACGTACGCCTGAGAGTGGGCATGCAAAACCACAAGTTCCCACAGAAGAGACCGGTTCCATCAATGGATGCGAAAGTCGATTGAGACAAATGGGAGACTATGATATGCAAGCCGTAGATTGTGACGGAAGGACAGAAGATCCGGGACGGATAAAAGATAGTACAGACCACGCTCTAGAAAGGAAGAACGAAGCTTCTACAGGCTCTCAAGAAAAACGTGCTCAGAGTTATATCTGGTGGCTTCTCGGGATAGTTAAACGAGGTTGGTATCCCCTTGTGACTTTCATTGGCTCCCCTTAACTTGGTCCCCTCAACGTGACCTTGTTCTATTGCTAGCGGATTTCTTCGTGTACTGTTTCTACTCATAAATCTTCGCCATGTAGGACCTGTGTTCCTGGCTTCACCCGTATGCCTGTATGCCGCACGCACATGTACATATGTGTACATGCGCGTATATATGCATATAGATATGCCTTTCTGGGGAGTTCGCCGTCGTTGTCGTGCTTGTGTCTTCTCATGAATGGTAGTAAAGATGTCTGGGGGTCACCTCACCTGAGCGAGCTTGGATCTTGGTCAGCTATGTGAAAACAAGCCAACGGTTTCTACGTATATGTCTCCTTTCGTCAAGAGCATAGCTTAGATGTACGGGAGTCTAATCCAGGGCTAAGTAACTCCAGCGGTGATGAGGAAAACGGTGTATACGGACATGAAAATATTATCATTCGGCATATCTGTATATACTCCCGTCTCCATCGCTACTGGACTGACTACAACTTACCTATTTCAAGACAGACGATTGCGTCGATGTATGAGTGCCCCTCCTCCCGTGTGTGCAAGTCTTTCTATTGGTGACCACATCGTTAGCTGTATGTCTGTGCGTGTCTACAGTCTCTCTCTCATTTATCCCCCCCCGTGCACTTCTATGCGTGTGTATGGCTAGGTGCCCGTGGGGGATACCCAGCGGCGGAACTGATCGGTGCGTCATGAATGTGGTGAACATCCCTTGAGATCTGTATATACGTAGATAAACATATGTGTATGGATATGTCTGTATATCTCTTTCTCTTCGCCTCTATGTACCTCTGCATGTGCTTTGCGCGCAGCACAAGGCCAAGGAGGAGGGGCTCTCTTAGCGCTGCTGAATTCTCTCCGTCTGAATATCTTTAACATGAGCTGTTGGCATGACCTTGTGTCTTTGATCCTTTCTATGCGATTTGGAGATCTCCAACAGGACTTTCCTCTTCCTTGTTTCTCTGGTGAAGATAGTCATTTATGGAGGTCCATTATGCCCTCTGAGAATCGACTAGACAAGGGGGGTGATAGAACTACACAGCAAGAGGATGAAGTCGTCTTCGATTCAAACTCTCAGCTTGATACTAGCAGTGGGAGTAGTGAGGTGTCTGTACACTCCAGTGACGAAGGAGTTTCTCGAGGTCTGGGTCATTCAAAGGGGGGTGAAGGAGAGAAGAAACACAGAGGAGGTCAAGAAGGGGATGATACCGTTGTTCCTCCTCAAGATTCTTTTCTTTTATTTCAACGAGAAAAACATAGAAAGTGTCGAGGGTCTCTACAGAGATCCACTGCGAGAAGAAAGACAGCTGGAAATCTCTTTCGATGCAGTCTCTCAGGGGGCAGTCCATCAAGGAGAGCATGTGGAGATGAAGGAGGAGGTGAGGATGCTTTCTCAGATTTCGAAGAAGACGAAGAACTTGTCTATGCCTTAGAGGAGGCTTCAGGAGGAAAGAAGTTTCTTCAAGAAGAAAAAGTAAGATGACAACTCACACACGTCGGCTTACAAAATCGATCGAGTGTGTATGGACCAGACATGAAGAAGCAGTCTTCTTCTATCAACTTTTCTCTCTTTCTTCTGCTTTCTGAGAGGAAGAAAGAGAAGAGGCGTGTAGGACGAGATGTCTTTGCTTTGGTATGCCCTCCTAGACTTCTACTCGATGTGTGGCTGTGTTTAGCAGCAGATTTTATGTCTTCACAGTGTGGGAAAATATCCCTGACCGTCTCCGAATGGGAGGGAAAGAAGCTTCAACAGAGGAGGAGATCTCCATTGAAGAGAAGAGCTTTCTTTCTTTCTCACTCTTTCTTTCTTTCTTTGAGAGTAGTGACTGACCTTGTTCTTTTCTTTGCTTTTCCTTCTCTCATCGAACAAGGCTAGAGTGAGTCTTCACTAAGAGAGGAGCGGCGGTCTAAATATCAGCATTTTCATCAGAAGATCCTCTCTCACACTCTATGCATGCAAAGACAGGGCTTCTATGAGACCATTCTTTCTTCTTCCTTTAAAATAGAACGAGGAAAGCTACTATTCTCGTTACCCCCCAGAAGAGCCGTCATCCTAAATGGGATAGTTGAATCCTATTGTAGAAATAGCAGGTGCATGCAACCCATCTGTTTTTTTGGGAAATATCTCGTTTCTCTGTACTTACGACTCTCGCCCTCTTTTGTCTCGGTTCCTCGCTTATCTGCTCTCTATCTCTTTGTCGCGCTGCACATCCCAGAAGTGGTGCGTCTAGTTCTTTTTCTCCTCCTTCATCGGGTGAATAAGTGAATGAATTTTGATCTCTCTCTTGATCAGGCGGCAAGAGCGTGGATTTTCGCCCAGCTCACAGCTACAGGTTCTACTAGGGGGTCGAATGAGGAGTTTCCTTTTGAGTTTTTTCTTCTTTCTCTTCGTCTCCCGTCTCACTATATGACGAGATTTGGATATGCATTGCTCTGCATGCATGCAAATCGATATGCCGAAGCGGCTAGCCACTATCGCATTCTAAGCGAGACATTTCCTCGATCTCCTTATATCTATGCTCAGGTAATCATCTCGCCAATGCACCTCGTATAAAGAAAACGATACGAAACAAGCTTTGCCTGTACCGGAGATTCTATGCGTGCATTCATGTTGGAGATACATACGTAAGCGTGTGGGGATCGAGATATACGGATACCCATAGAAACACAAAAAGCCATTCCACACGCCAAGCAAATCGACACAAAAGTCGAGCTCTCATGGAGGGATTAAACTCATCTATCTGTACACGCGTTCGCGCCCCTATCTATCTATCTATCTATCTTTAATCAATCAATCAATCAATCAATCTATCTA
>NW_027156113.1:8155-8929 GCF_002600585.1 Cystoisospora suis | reverse complement strand
ATCTATCTATGACTAGCCTCGCTTAGACAAAGAGATTGGCATATGAGGTGAAACGTCATCGCGATCACTCCTAACAGCATTCCCTTCTGCTTCCACGCGCCCTGAGGGTCTTTCTTCGGCTCTAATTCTTTTCTTCTGTGGCCGGCGACTACTATCTTCGACGTCCCTACACTCGCCCTCTTCGCGTGTCTCAAGAGAATGAATAGAACTCATAGTCAAGAGCCCCCGCGATTTCACGCAACGAAGGAAAGATACGTGGGTAGGAAGATGCAGTTTGTAGACATGCGAGGTCCCTGATACAGAACCGTCTCCTCCCCTGGTGTAGCTTGACGTATGATCCGTCTCATTGCTTAAGGATCTGCTGGGCTCAAGACAGGCTATATAGTAAGGCTTTTCTCTGGGCGGGGTGTCCTGTGTACACACAGCTGGCGAAATGCAGTTACGAGACGAAGAGTTATTCTTACAGCTTGAAGTTTTTCGATATTCTACACAGTCTGTAAGTCTGATGGCACATACTAGGTCTTCCGAGAAGGAGGCACTTCAAATCTTCTTCGGAGTCTGTTTCCTCGGCACCGTAAGTCTTCCTACTGGCAGGTATACAGGGGGACAGCTGTTCTTTAGACTTCCTGATTTGTCGAGCTAAGCGTGGAAAGAGAGTTCATTAACTGGGAGAAGAAACTACGGAGTTCGTCTTGCAAAAAGTACACTATGCATGCGTCCACGCATGCACCTATCAGGATACCTCCATGTGTCGCAACACTAGGTGGTACATGT
>NW_027156113.1:6461-8131 GCF_002600585.1 Cystoisospora suis | reverse complement strand
ATGTATATCTATACATATATCTATATATATCTACATTTATCAGGGTACTTGTTTCACCGTGCCCAGGAGAGCAACCGTGTATCTATGAAGTCCTCAGGATCATGGAGATGCAAGCCTGGGTGTACATACACTGATGTATGGCCTTCTGTGTCTCTACGGCCCACCATCATCGGTCTCTTGCATACTCACTCGGCAGGTGTTTACAGAAGAGACTTCTCTTCTTTTCAGAGTCTCCTTACAGTCCATTATCAGTAGATCTGAGGAGAGAGCTGACACTTTCTCTCCTTTGTATAGGTTTCTTTCTCCCGTTTCTCTTCCTGTTCTCAATCGTTTCAAATACTCATACGTCTTTTTCTTTGCTATACGAGACTATATGATCGCAGTGTACATACGGGACTCCTTCCCTTGCATCCAGGGGGTGATTGGCCTTACTGCTGCTTTGTCTTTTTCATCGTCTTCTTTCTCAGTGTGTCTGCAGGAAGTAATGCTGTCTCCTTTCTTTCTATGCATGCATTGAGCTTCAATGTCTTTTTCTGCGGTTGACTTTAATAGATCTCCATACAGCCTAGACTATGTTGAAGATCTCTCTCACATTTACTTCATGAGAAAGCAACGTGAGGAGCTCGGAGAACTCGTAAAGAAGGTACGTGCTGATCTCTCAGAGACCGATAGACTTACATGTGTATCTAAGGCGTGCGTATCCTATACATGGAGAGATGTGTAAATAGAGCTCTCTTTTTTCTGCCTCTCCCTTCTATCCCAAGCAAAGAGAAGTTCGTACACTCATCTTCACTAACGCCTACGTCTTCATCTCTTTCCCCCCACGACATATACATATATATGTACATACATGCATGTGTGCATGCCTGTGTGTACGTTGAGGAGGACTGGTATATATATGTATACTATATCTAGATATATGTTTGTGTGTTTTCTGAGTAAGTAAAGAGCGAGTGAGAGAGGAAGGCGAAAGCAGAAGATTTCTTGAGAGAAAACTCTGACCCTGCCCCCCAGTAGCGCTGCTGTTCTGCTGCTGAGAATGTCTAACCAAATGCCTTCCCGAGTATAAGCCGGCTTACTTGCCTACACTCATCAGGCAGTTTCTCCCTACTCGTTCTTGCCTGTTTCATATATCTCAAGGTCCTTGGAGTACCTCTCTCTCTATATATATGTATATATGTATATATATTTATATATGTATATATGTATATATGTATAGATAGGGAATAGAAGCTCAGTTGTCTCTTTCTGTTTTCTTGTCAAGAGGTGTCTTGGCGTACATGCAAACACCTGCCATTCTCTCCCTCTATTCGTCCTTCTGTTCTCTAGGTTTACATATACATATATGGATCTGCTTGGGCGGCATGCGTGCATTCTTCAGGCTTGTAAGCATGAAGTTACGGATATGTACATCCATACATACCTATTCTCTTCCTCTTCTTTTTCTTCCTTGTTCTTGTCTTCTGTTCCTTCAGTGCTATGCGGTAGATCCTGAGTCTTCTCAAACTCTCTGCGTCTTAGGAAATTTTCTCTCAGCTCATGGTGACCATCCTAGTGCTGTACGTGCTTTCAAACGGGCAACTCTCCTCGCACCTAAGTAGGACTCCTTTCTCTCGTCTTTCATTCCTCTCTCACTTCTCGGTGGAGAGAGCTCTATCTATCTATCTATC
>NW_027156113.1:2951-5891 GCF_002600585.1 Cystoisospora suis | reverse complement strand
ATATATATATATATACGGAGTCACAGCATGCGTTGCTATCTTGTCTATATACATAAAAGAATATGCTCTTTGATGTGCCAGTGTGTATGATAGTGGTAAAGTGTTATTAGAGAGATTGAGAAGGCTTTCACTCCGAGAGAGAAACAGTAAGAAGAATCTAGTCTTCACACTAAACCCTCCACTATGACTGTCTGACTTTATCTCTTCATTACACTGACAAAGACAAATGGAGATCGAAGTGTAGGCTTTCTCCGGACATGCAACATAGGCCTTCTTGATAGCTGTTCTCGTCGTGGTTGCCTCGTGTATGCCCGCCCTCTTCATCCTACACACTTTTTCTGTCTCCTAGGGTCTCTGTGCCGGTGGATGTCTCCCTCTTCTTGGAGATCTAGAAATCTCTGCAGTTTTCTCCCACTGACAAAAAGTGGCTGTACAGACACTAGAATTTCCGTCGCAACAACAGCGTCAGGTCGTCTGAAAGAGTAGTCCTTTATATCCAACCTTCTTTCTCACTCAGAGATCATCCTTTCGTTCTTTCTTTCTTTCTTTCCATAGTTGCCTGAAACTGATGTATATATATGTATGTATATATATGAGTATATGCACATGTATATACACATAGAGTGACAGAGAGAGGGCGACAGATTAGTATCTTTGCGCTCTCATCGTTTCTCGAGATCCATGTGGACAGATGCGTCTATATGTATGTATACCTCTGTCTATATCTCTTTCCCTATAAATCTGTCGCCTCTTCTACGTCTGTGTGCATTTGAATCGATGGTGTGTACAGCCGAGTGTCTCTATGGGTGGCGTTAGGCCATGCATATACAGAGAGCCGCAATGTTCTTGAGGCACTTCAGGCGTATGAAAGCGCAACAGAAGTCAATCCAGCAGATTGTCGAGGATGGACTGGGCTGGGACAGCTCTATGCTCTTCTTGATAATCTTCCTATGGCTATTCATTTCTTTCAGAAGGCCTGTGATACAAGGTATCTCCCTCGGATCCTATCTTCAACTGGTCTTTCTCTCTTGTATAATCGAGGTAGACATCTCCTGTTGTCCTAGCAGGAAGACTCCTATGCGTTTTTGTCTCTACATAGGCAATCTTTCCTCGAAAGGCTACATAGTGGACTTCGCTATCTCTTCTTACTTTCTTTTCTCCTCCTCTTCTTTTTCTTTCACATTCCCCCAAGTTACAAAGCCTTCTTTGTCCTGCCTCAGCAGAGGAAGATAGACGATTCCTCCCTACATATACATATACACATGTATACATCTCATTCCTACGAGCGGTCACCGTCTCCAGATGTCTCCCTATATACATGGGTAGAAACCTATATCTGCTGTCTGTTAATTCATGTGCTGTAGATACACCTGAGGCATCATCATCATCAGCATCATCTTCATAAGAAGGAGAAGCAGGCTGCTAGTCGTTTTCGTGTTTCTCTCTTTCTTTCTATTGTCTATGTGTTTTTCGGCAAATCATTTGCCTCCCTTCGGGCGGCTCTCTCTAACAGTTAAGGCTACAGTTTCTCTCGTTTCTCTCTTGCATATGAAGACCTACAGAGCCGAGGTTATGGACTCATCTAGGAGATGTCCTTACAAAAGCAGGGAGAGATGAAGAAAGTCTTCATGCTTTTGAAAAGGTATAGAATGCTGAGACAGGGCCCTCTTGTCTCTCCTGACTCGCTTCTCTTATTCCGAGCTGCTTCTTTTCGCGAATCTCCAGAAGGGAAGGCTAGGCCTAAAAGATTTCTATTCTCCTTGCTCTTGTAGAAGTTGACAGAATCTCCGTACTTTTGATTTTCGCCGATGAGTTCGTCATGTGTAAGTAGATGTGAGTGGAGGACCATCATCGAGTAAACCTTGTATATCTCGTCGTACAGGCAGTGTCTCTTCTGTACATACACCCCGATTCTAACCACCTTCCACGTGGGAGTTGGGTGAGAAAAAGACGCTTCATGTCCATGGAAACTTCTTGCAATGATTTTTTGATTCTCTTATCTCTTTCTGTATATCTCTCTTCACTCGTCTCGCGGAGGGCCCACTTTTCTCTTTTCTTTGTCTCCCCCCTTCCGGAAAAACAACTTTCATGTGTTTTACTTTCTTTCTTTCTTTCTCTCTCGTTCTCTCTTTCTTGAATCTAATTCTCCTAGACTGAGTGTGAAGCCATGTGTCTCCCCCTTACACATGTGAACCAAAGCCTTTTTTCTTCTTTCTCTCCTCCATAAAAGAAAAAGACCTCCACAGTCTAGTACTGACGCTTTAAGGTTTCTCGTTCGAATTCTCCTTTCTTCTTCACTTTCGAAAAGCAGGAAAGAATCAGGATTTTCTTAAGATGTAAATCCTCCCTTTTTCTCTTTTGACTCCTCTCTTTTGCTATTTCTGTAGGCTTGGCTCCTATCTCCTCAGTATGACACCGCCCTACGCCTCTTTCATGGCTATCAGGTATGTATCGGCTGTAGTGAAAGACAATCTCCTCTTCGTATCATAGACTCTTCTACTCCTCAAGAATAGGTAAGATGATCCTTTTTTCTGCTTGTTTGTCTATGCCTAGCTTCTTCAACGAAAGGATTTCTGACTCCTTTCTCACAGATATCATACATATATATATATATCTCTGTGTGTGTGTGTACGCTCTGTCTGTCTATCTGTCTAGATGCATGAGGGTGGACATCATTCTACCAGGTGCATATGTGTCTCAGGTGGATTGTTTGTTCTCCCTGTCTCTTTAGTGTGAAGATCTCTCTTCACACTCCCACAGGAGAGAGAAGATAATAAGCTTACCCTGATGTATCTTTCTCTCGTCGTAGGTACGGGAAAGGCAGACATCTCCCTCTCTTCATACTCTGTTACATGTTCATACATATCTAGGTATGTGAGCTACTTGACACCTAGTCTTTCCTTCTCTTATCTATCTATCTTCATATCTCTCCTGCTTCAA
>NW_027156113.1:2479-2780 GCF_002600585.1 Cystoisospora suis | reverse complement strand
ATATGCACAGATACGTGTACTGTTCTTCATATACATCTCCATGACTTAACATGTATATGGAGGGATATACATATCTATTTCTGTCTCTCCTGTATACATACATATATAGTGTAATGTACCTCGTCCCTCTCTCTATATATTTATCTGCATACATACATACGTGTTTTTATTTCTCCTGTACACGCGTGTATTTTTGCGTAGATTCGTGATGGTCGGTGGGGCTTGGGGATGTCCGAGGAGACAGCTAGATGGGCCTTTCAACTTGTCGACAGGTTAGACTTCACTATCTATCTATCTATCT
>NW_027156113.1:0-2414 GCF_002600585.1 Cystoisospora suis | reverse complement strand
TATCTATCTATCTATCTATTGAGCCAAGAAGATTTCTTCCGGATGTTCTTAAAGCCACACAAGATCCGCTGACTTTCTTTCTACTTCCCCAATCTTAATTTCTTGCTGCTTCTCCCTCTGGAACTTCTTACGTCCTTCTCACCTAGAGTGTCCTTACTCTCGAACAGGTATGAGTTGATATGGTGTATCTGCAGTCATAGTATCAGTCTTTCATTTGTATTTGTCTCTTCAGACTTGATGTGGTGATGATCCAGCATAGAAGCATGCCTATCTATCTACACGGCTAGTAACGCGCGCATGCACATGTAGACACAAACAGACAGATGGACGGCTACTTTTACAGTCTGTTTCTCTATATCTGCTGAAGACCCATATCGCTCCTCGTATATACGATGTGCAAAGCAGAACATTCCCTCTTTATGTACAGGAAGCAGATTACATCTATATGTGTTAATGGGTGGAGGAGGATCTTGAATATATTAGCTTAGATACCCCTCGCAACGAGTGATAGGAAAGAGAGTGCCTTCATTCTTTCGTAAAGGGCATGTGGCATTGAGAGGCTATGAGGAGAGAGAGAGTATAATTGTATACACCACTCCATTTCTCTTGCAGACCTCGGGCTAAAGAAGGGCTGCGGGGCCGGGGTGTATGGAAATCTCGTTTGATCTCTACAAGGAACTCCTATCTATCTATGGCCTGCTGCACGCGCAGTACAGGACAGATGAATGGGCACTTCTGACGCGCATCAAGTTCGATGCTATGAAGCGAAGCTTCTTTTCTGCATACGCCTACCCTTCACATGGCTCCAAAGACGATATGTGTCTGCGTACAGATGTACATACACCGGTGTAGATCTATATGTGTACACCTACGTACATCTATATATACATGTCTAAACTTAGGTGTTCTTGCCGTCTACATTTGGGTTTCGTTTTTGGCAGTAGGTGTGATAAGATCTCGTGATTTGGTTGTGTGTGGGATTCTTGTAGATACTTTGTCAAGGCTCTATTACACGGGGGGAAAGAGAGAGAGACGCATCTACAATCTTCAGAGAATTCTGATGCTCTTGACGCCTTTCGATTGCCATGGGATGCCTTCTTCTCAAAAACACATCAGCCTCCTCCTTCTTCCTCTTTTTCTTCTTCTTCTTCTTCTGTAAGATCAATGAGTGAGGAGTGGATCAATCTAGATACATATATATATATATGTATACGTATACTAGTTCTACACTCTCAGTCCAGCGCGAGCGTCACAATATGGCTCTTGGCCCTTGATGTGGGAAATGTCTATACACATATGCGTGCATGCATTTCTTTAGCATATGTAGACAGACTGCATTTCTTGTGTCACTTTTCGTCTATTCAAGTCGAGACGCGTCCATCAGTTGGGTAGCTCACTCTCCTCTCTCCTTCCTTCTTCGGCATTCTTTGCACGTATATTTTCCAGGCATACACTTATATATATCTAAATATAGATACCATCTTATATGTGTATACATGCATAGGTGATACATATGCGTGTATCTTCCTCGCTTCTCCTCCTCCTCTCTCGATGCATCTAAACGTTTCCAGACAAAAGCGAGTCGTAATTAACTGTTCGAAACATAGGCGCTAGGTCTATGTACAGCTCTAAAGATATTTTCGACCTCGGAACTCATGAAGATGGAAAAATTCTTCTTTCTTCTGACAACATTAGGAGAAAGGAAGGCCCTCTACTGCCACGATTCTATATTTTCAGTTGGCATGCGTGGTATCTATCTATCTACCTACCATTGTGTGTGTTGAAGGAAAAGGAAGATCGTCTTCTTTACTAGCACTACCACGACTTGCCCCTCCCGCGTTCTGTGAGTGTCTTACACGTTTTTCATATGTCTATATACAGATAGAATAGAAACATCATCCGTCTCTCTCTATACATGTATATCACGGCTGGAAATGACTATGTCTTCTTCCAGCTAAGCAGCTTTATAATACTTTCCTGTAGTACTGTATTCTTCTTCTCTTTCTTTTCGTTGTCTTTAGGGAAAGCTTCAGTACGTGAAAAGACTGGCTGACTGTTTACGTTATGATAAAGAAGATACACCCCTCGGCGATGTCTTCGATGCTCTACTATATCTCTCCAAGGTCTCGAAATTCCATGTAAGGCGACTAAGCTACAGATATAAACTGAACGTCGAAGCTCGTTTCTTCTCTCTCCCTCTCTCTCTCTTTACTTCCCTTCTCCTCTCATTTTGACTTCTTTTCTACTTTATTCTCCAACCTGTGCACCTTCTCTCATCATGATAATTCGACACATGTACTGCGAACCGCCTGTCGTCTTATCTATACGCCATTACCCCCGATGGCGGTATCCAGATATAGTCTCGACGCCTATCTTTTCATCTTCAATCAATCTATATCTGATGTATCTATCTA
>NW_027156112.1:0-266 GCF_002600585.1 Cystoisospora suis | reverse complement strand
GTGTGGGTAGCGAGGTACGGGTGGGTGTATATCGCATGGAGACCTTTGCGTGGTGGGTGGCGATGAGTGGTAGTGAGTAGAGCTAGGTGGGGTGGTTTGGGCGGGTGCCGCCGGGTGTGTAGCTCAATGGTAGAGCAGCCGACTGCAGATCGGCAGGTTCATGGTTCAATTCCGTGCGCGCCCTTTGTTGTGGTGGTTATTTCGGACTGGTGGGCATTGTATAGTGGGTCTGCGAAGGTTGTGGAGTGTGGGTAGCGAGGTACGGG
>NW_027156111.1:0-12876 GCF_002600585.1 Cystoisospora suis | reverse complement strand
GATAGATACGTAGATAGATAGATGGATCTACTTCTTTATATGCATGTATACATGGACATATCTATTTGATCTATACATGCATTTCATATCTATATCTATATAGAGCGATAGATGCCTATTCTCTCCAGATTCATAGTAAGTTTATTGATACACAAGGAGATGTCTCTGATTGATATATAATGAAAGAGATGGGCGTTGTTTAGCTAGATTCTTGTGGAGCACCACCTTCTTTAATTAGAACCACCTGGACTTCAACTTCTTCATCCCCCTTCTCTCAGCTAGCAAGTGTGATATATAAGCTCTTTACGAGGAGTAGAATCCTGTCTATAAGAGATGTCTACACGTTTGTATGCCAGAAAGGAAATTCTATCTTTAGAGTCCGAGATATCTTACGTGACGATAGAAAGATCTTATCATACAAAGGCAGGGACGATGAGAGCCGCAACTATTTCCTCTCTTCCTTTCTCTGTGAGAAGACAATGCATCTACTACCTACACTTTCGATAGAAGCGTTCTTATGTCTCTTCTTGTGAAAAGTTAAACATTTCTTTCTTTCCCAGAGACAAGCAGGAAGACCTCATGAGTGACTTCTTGATTGAGGAAGACGTTTCTTGTCGTGCGAAACATAGACTCTCTCACTCCCTCCCTACTCTCTTTCTCTCCTTTTTTCTCCTTTCTTCTCTTCATGCTTCTCGGGTGAAACGTAGATACTTATCAATGTATATATATATATATATATATATCTGTCTCTGCATCGGTGTAGACCCTCTCTCTCTCTATGTAGACAGATACATATGTAGGCCCTCTCTCTATCTCTCTCTCCCTATATATATAGCTATATATATCTTCATTCACGATAACCCGCTATCTCTATACGCACGTGTGTGTGTCTATACATATACACGTATGTACATATATATATATATATACATATGGATACTTTGATCTATGGCAACAGTTCGCTGTATTGCAGGTGCATGGGATTGATCTGACTGACAGCTACACACACTCTCCCTCTCTTTCTCTCTCTCTCTCTTACTCTCTTGTTTCACTTCTTCTATGCATGACACGACAGCTACAGGGAAAGAAGTTTTGTGAAAAGAAGAAAAGGAAAAGCGTGAAAGAAAAGAGGCCGGCAAACAAGAGACATCTACGACGCTCTGTTTACAGATGAATGAGGCGTGCATATCATTACAGGGGGTGTCTAGATACCTATGTAGAAGTCAAGGTGGATATACAAGTATATCTATATCTCTCTTGTTTCTCTCTATCTTCCGATGTAGGAGGATCTCTGTATGCCTGGAGAGAGAACATAGATTGATCCTACCATCTTCTCTCAACGAGTGAAGTCATGCATATATATATATGAATGTATATGTATAGGGAGAGAGAGAGCAATATCAGTGTCTCTATAGATAAGTATGTATACATATATATATATATATATATATGTATATATATATATGTATATATATCCTTTTGATCGCAGTGTATTTCTGCTTATGTGGGTGTTTGTCGGTCGCTGTTTTTTTCCTGTGTGCATGCAGCTCTACTTCTTTTTTCTCTCCGAGATCGACTTGTTCTTTCCTATCATTCTCTCTCCTCTTTACCAACATCGTAATCTTTCTTCTTCATCTTCTTCTCCTCTTTCTACGACAACCTACCCATCAAAGACATTAGGCTCGAGACATTGCAGTCCTCTCCACATGTCTCCTCCTTCACCGACAGGTCTCCATTTCTCACCTTCTTCTTCGTGTTCTCTTCCAGATGCAGATAAGAATGCTTCTTCTTCTCCATCTACCTTTTCTTCTTCTTCTCTTGCTACGTCTACCATCACATCTTCTTCTTCTTTCTCTTTTCCGACTTTTCCAAAGAAGACCTCTTCAGGGGTGTTGTCGCAGGTATTGCACGATCGATCTTTGCCGGGCTCATCGCAGATGTTTGCATGCGTTCGTGAAGAAATTGAGCGAGGAAAAGAAAATGAAAAAGAAGAAGAAGAAGTAGATGATCTATCTACATCGATAGGGCAACCACCTATGAAGGACAGCAGTAGGGATTCTTCATCTTTCCTCCTCTCTATGGATCAAGATCAACAGGGAGAAGATGAAGAAGAACTTTTGAATTTTTCGTCGGTCGTCTCGGAGCGACCACGTTTTGTTCACCCTCATGTCTTCTTAGAGCTCTACGTCGCTGATAGGACGGCCTGCAAGCCAACTGCTCCTCCTGCTGGTAATGGCTACTGTCAAGCATCTCCCTTTAGAAAGAGTAGTAACGGGTAAGTGTCCGCAGTCAGCCATCTAAGGTGACATATATACACGTATATATGCGTAGGTTTGTGTGTGTCTATCTATATATGTACGCATATACATGTATATATGTATATATTACATATATATGTATGGCGGTGTAGCTGGAGTGAGCCTATAGAGAGTGCTGTATTTCTAGTGGCTTGAAGTAGACAGGCTATGAGACGGAACAATCGAACGCATGCAATCCGATTGAAGATATGTTAGTTGACATCGACAGTCTTTATTTAGAGGACGAGGCTGAATTCACCCCCCTCGCTGAGACACGTGTGTCTTGCATTCGTAGACGGCAGCAGTTGTCAGGCTAAGAAAGGAGGGGATAGGAGAGTCATAGCTCGAGAGTGTTTGGTGTATATGAGGATATATAAAGTCTCTACGACTTCATTTGAAAGGCAGTGAGCTAGACAGATAGATAGCTATATAGCTAGAGAGATGTGTCTCCATGCTGAGATATGAAAGACGGCTCTTGTATACCCTCCCGATTGAGAATGGTAGTCTTGATGATAGTGTGTAGCACTTCTTGACTAGGCCAGGCGGTAGGATCTTTCCTTACGAGTGAATGACGTTATATACCGCGTAAGTGACCTTTTGCCGATACACCTCCCTTCTCAGGCAAGGTAGAATACCTACAGTAGATGAGGTAGTTGCTTACTTAACTTCCTGGAGAGCCTGGATGAAGTCAGTTTCTCTTCCTGAGTCCTATGAAGCTCATAGCATCGGTGGAAAACCTAGACATGTTTCAGAAGGCTTGCCCTTTGAAAGATTTTATCGTGGAGGGCAGGGCGGAAGATATATATGTGACTGAGAGGTTATCTCGATAAAAGCCAGGGGCACACTCATATCGTATGTATACATGTATGTCTGCGATGATATAGAGGGGGGGGATGTGCTATCTATCTATGCATGCATGCGCCATCTGTGGCATCTCCTAGTAGTCTTCCTCTTACCAGAATCTTGTTGAAAGAATCTCTTCACTTTCTAGCTGAGTGCTTAGGGTGTCATAAGATAGAAAAGAAACAACGGCGGTTTTCTTTTTTTCACAAACGCTACGCACGAATTTTGAGAGACAGGAGACGAGACAAGTGTTTTTCTACTCGATTCTCCAAGCCCAGAATTTCACTGAGTGGTGACTGCTGAGAGACACCAAAGGTCTCGACTTTTTTCTTTTCCTTCAATCATTAGAGCCGACTAACTTCAGCAGATAGTCGCAAGGTAGATTTCATACGCATCTGTTTTTCTCCTATGTCGATCCATGGTGACTCTAGGGAACAAGCGATAGATCGGAGCTCTACCCCTACGACCGTCCGTCTTGTGCCGATGCTGGACACCGAGCTCTATCAACAGCTAGGCAACTGTCTAGAGCCTCCTGGATCGGAACAGAAGGCTTGTCGGTTTCTTAGAGAAGTTCTCGAAAAACGCCTTGGACTGACACCCGGGACAATCTTCGAAGAAGAAAAGAAATTATGATGACGGCGATGGACTCTCTATCTTGTTTACCTCACGTTAGAACTCATGGTAGCTGGAAGAACAGGATTGAATGAAGATGAAGATACATACACTCAGCTAAGGATGTGAAAAAAGCATGGCATGAGCGAGTCACATTTCTATCGTTGATCAAACGAACGGAAGAAGGAAAAGACAAGAAACAAGTTTCTTTCTATTTAATAAAGGATAAGTGCGTGGTCGAGGAAAGAAGTTTGGTCGGTCGATAGATGGATGGCTGATCGATTGATTAAGGTCTCGGGGTGCACCGACGACATCACGATCGGTAAACGAATGAACAAGCTTCACTGCGTGTCCGGACCGGACCGATCTTTTCGAAGTCCATCCAACAGAAAACCGAAACGCAGTCAATAGCGAATGATTGCGTTCGTTCTGTTTTCTCTTGTCAGTGACGGCGGGTTGAGAATGCCAGTCAGACAGACTGTGCTCGGTGGGTACGCAAGCGCTGCTTGTTTCTTGTTGGTCTGTCTGGGTGTTATGAAAGGCGAAGCAGAAACTAGACTTTGCTTGGTGTATGGACAAAGGCGATTTTTCTCGCTTGTCTTACCTCTGTCACTAAAGAGATGAGACTTCCCCCGGCAAAGCCACTGCAGTTACTTGACTGTCTAGTGGAGGTAGGAAAACTTCTTTGAAACGGATGAAGAGTGAGCAAGTATGGAGAGGTACAAGAGGAATTCTCACGCCTAGAATGACGAGGTTTCTGTCAGCTCTCTCTGGATGTGTGTGTGTAACGTCTCCTTTCAAAGGTCTGTACGACGTGTAGAGTGGTTGATAGTTTATGTGTATGGTAGTGTTAGGCGACTGCTTCTTCTGTATGTATCGGAAGCGAGCTGGCGACATCATTTGGTTAGGGTAGGTAGAGACTAGTTTTATCGAAGACGGTTTATGTCGAGTGAGAGTGCTACATAACTTCTCTCTCACTCGGAGCGTTTCTCTATCACAAGACCAACTGAAGATGTGCACGCAAAGAGACAACGATAACCCAAAAGAATCTCTTACAGACCAAACCTCTTTCGCCAATGAAAAAGGTCGGTAGCCATTGAAGGAAGCAGGAAGAACGAGAACTAAGAGTGTCTACCTAGGATGACAGACCCGAGGACAGTCGTGCAACAGGAAGAGAAGAAAAAACACACTCGCAAATGTACGAGATCAAAGCTGAGTGTCTGTATTTACGAATGCCCCAAGAAAACTGGGTGGCTCCTCATTCCCTTGACTAAGGATACTTTGGTTCTCTCGTTCAGTTTATCAAAGAAAACCTAGTGAGTCTTTGACTATCATTCTTTTCTCACTGTCTTGTTTCTGCCCTCTTATCAAACGCGTCTTTAGACGCCCATCGAGATTTGGCGCTGCGTGTCAGTAAGCGGGAATTCTGGCATCTTGAATCAGAAGAGATGCCAACAGGGAAGAGAGAGCGAGGCCCGTCACCGTTCCTCTCCCGGTTTATGATGCGGCAGATCTTAGACCGAGAGAGGAGGGTGTCTTAGTTAGTAGTGACACCCTCGCGACAATTCATGGAGACAGTAAACGGATCAATCGCGAAGGGAGCAAACAGGTTAAACACGAGGCATGAGCACTGACTGCCTTGAGGACAGATCCAAGAAGATACTACGGCTTAACAGACTCCCCGCTCACCGAGCACTTAGTACGCTCACGGAAAATCGGACAGGGGGCTCGGACAAACTTCTTTCTCTTGCTGTACAGATCATAATCCTTATGTAGGAATGCAAAAGATGACTTTTTCTTTCACGCAACTGGGGCGATCAACCAGTTCCGGTGACTGGCCTAATGCTCGGAAACAGTGGTCTGATCCTGTTGAACACGGAGGAACACTACGGTGCCGCACTCGTATAGGAGCCGATGGGAGCTTACGAAGGTGTCGATCGAGGGTACTCAGGTATTTCCTGCAGCCTAGGGATCACGTGATCACCTCAGCAGAAGAAACTACGCCGAGTCTCTCTCCGGCATCGGTCTGACTCGGGCAAACAAGGCAACGAGGGTTCACAATATGACAGCGGTTTGCAGGGTGGCATTTGGACGCTCACTGACATGCATAGACCCTGCGTGGAAAAGAATTGCAGATGAAGATACTGTCAGGCGACCCAAGCGCACACAGTGTCAGCGATCTGATCCAGTGGAACCGCTGCTAGGCTCCGGAACCGCAAAAGAGAACGCCAGAAGTTCTAATGCAGTCTGACTCCTGAAGTGTTGCTGGATAGGCACCTTGTTGGTCTGGCGCTGCTGTGATAAGGAAAATTTCTGTAGCGAGAAGGACTAGGTATATTCACACCACTCATTCCAGGAGTTGTGAATGCAGTACTGAAGTTCTTTGTTGCTAGTCGCCCGAGCACCTCCCGTTGGGCTTCCCTTCTCCACTTCAGATGCCATGCTTGGTTGCTTGCTGAAAGAGAAAGCCCTCTTCTTTCACTTTGTACGAGAGCGACGTTACGTATGGTATCCATCCCGTGTCCTCGCTTGCTTTTCTCGCTTACGTGCTTCCTACGCTGCTGTTCCGGCCCCCTGTCTCCGTAACGAGTCCGTATGGTGCAGGCCAGCTAGATCAGTGGGATGAGGCTTTATCGTTCCAAAAGACTTCTGGTGACTGTTCTCCGACAAGGTCTAATCGTGGAGGGGGAGCTAAGTGAACTCCGTAGCCACATCGTCGATGTGAGACACCCTTAACCGTCGACACGCGGACGCTAAAGCGAAAGGCAGTTTTTTCAACAGCATCAACGGGGCTTCAACTGCAGTCACATCTTCAGACTGGGAAACGTGAGTGGTACCATTCACACTAGACAAGTGTAGCTCTCTGCTTGTGACTAAACAGCTAGTAGCCTACTCGGATAAATCTTGTACCGTGTCTCAGCCGTCGCTTTCCGCTCATGTTGGTTGTAGTCTCTAGTCTGCTTACTCGATAGTACGGATGTCTGAGAATTTGAGCTAACAATCGTAGAGAAATCCCCAGGGATCAGGTGTACCAAAAAGGCGCCCTGTCCCATCAGCTTAGCAGGAAAGGTACCGCCAGGACACTCCTTGGTGGAATCAGCCGTTCAGCGGGCGATGCGAATCTCCCTGCGAACAGGGGAGCTGGATTGCTTAGTCATGCACTGTTTTACCTTGCTTGGGAATCTGTCGGTAAGCTACTTTCGACACCGTACAGGAGCAGCGCGAAGCAGCCCTGTCACTCTTCGAGGAGTATGGCACCAGAGGATTGCAGTGATAGTGTGTAGTGGAACGATTTCTGGCTGGAGGAAGACGTTCTAACTACGTAAGCTAAGGAAGAAAAAATCCTCGTAACGTGTCTCGCTACACTAAGCGAAACGACGCACGTGACGGACGCTCTTCAGTGGCACAATGCCCGTCTAGATTCTATTTCCCGCAAGACCTGGGTTTGTTATAGCGAAACGTGAGTTTTTCGCCGATAGGCTTTCATCTCATCAGAAATAGGAAGGCAGGAAAGTGGCACGACACCACGAGCTATTTGTGACTAACTTGCGATATACGACTGAACGCCTCTTTAAACTTGAGAACCCAGAAGTGAAGTTCTTACGCAACCTGTAAAAGTGGACTTGAGTGCTTCAGTTCTCATCGAAGGGACTATCTCTTTGGAAAGAATGACACCGCACACTGCGCCGGGACGTCACTTCTCGAGCCTGTAAAAAATATGGTACGTATCTCCGCGCTCAAAAAGGACTGCAGTGCAAGTAGCGAAGTTTGTCACTTCCCTCGGGGTTCCTCCCGATTCAGAATCCACCAAGGCGTCCACGACCTCCACGAACGCAAACTCTCTCATTCCCGTCATCCGTAGAGAATCAATCAGACCGGGGGCGACGGCGTGGAGACGTCCGTTGCTTTAGGTTTCGCTTTGTCATTCTTTTTTACGCTCTGGGAAGAACACGCAAAGAGCAAATAGTTTACTAGCAGTTGTTACCTTCGGATCCATTGAGATTTTGGACCTGGCTACCACAAACGAGGAAAAAGAAGTTCTCTCCATAGAACATCCTTCCAGAGACAAGAGCTGTGCGGTACAGTTGGAACTAGGAAGACACCTTCCCGGAGTCACGGAGCGAATTCCGAGGGAACAGTGAGCTCCATAGCCACTGAGATCGCCGTTGGGAGAAAGAAGAGGAACTGTGAGAACCCGCTGATCAACACCGTCACTCCAGACTTCTCTTTAAACACTAAGAAAGCTGTACGGGGTTTCCTGCAGCTCTCTTGAAATCTATTCTCATGCCTTCGCTAACTACCACGGGGCAACAATCGTGGAGCTTCATCCAGAAGAAGGATCGCCCCCTTCGACCTCCTTTCCCAGTCTCACAGTCCATGTTCTTTGCAAACAGCTTACCCTTCTTTCGAGCGAAGAAACGTACGACGAAGCCAACCTGAGTCGCCAGCACAGCCTACCCACGTGTCTGCCATGCTACTCGGTGGGTGCTTTCACCAAGGTCTCAGCTATTCTCTACGGCATTCTGCAATCCAAGCTTGCTTGATGTCCATCGAGCTCCACGAGCTGTGCAGGCCGCTCGAGAACTTATTTGACTTAACCTTACCTGCCGTGACCGGACTGTACAGCCCGGTAGCACCTTCCTCTCGTAAGAGGACTGACGCTAGACTTCTCACCTCTTTGTTGCTCTCGCCCATCGGAGAATCACTGCCTTACGAAAGAATAGATCCTCGTAACCCCTGATTCCTGTGTCACTTTCCGAACTCCATGAGCTTGAGCGCCGCACGTGGCTGTGTGCCTGGTGAGCTGACTGGTGTGGCAATTGCCCGGGATCTGCTGGGGTGAACCGTCAACGGAGCTCCACGCTCTTGATGTCGGATGTCGATGATCCACTAGGATGCTCAGACTATACGGTTCTCTGCAAAAGCCTACTTCGCTTGTAGTGTTGTCCTTACCAGCGCCGCTTGTACGGAAAGGCCGGCGACGACCGGCGGGAAACCGCTCCGCAACCGCCAGACTTTGTTCAGGGCTCTCCAAGCTTGCTCCGGGACAAACCGGTGTGAACCATCGATCCGTAATTTAGGCAGATAACAAATCGGTGGTCAGAATTCGTTCAGGTCCGCGCGCAGACACGGACGCGTAATTACTTTGATAGGAGGTCGTAATTAGCTATTCCGATCGGAAAGATGTTCCCACGACATGGTGTGTCGACCTTGCAGCGGAATTCCTCTATATTCTCAGTATTCCGGCATGTTTCTCGCGAATATCCAAGCTCTCCGATGCCTGAGCTGATCGAGCTGTATGGATGACTTTGTCCCAGTCGTATACAAACAGGAAAACCGTCCGCCGGTGAGGTACGTATCAACAATAGAAGCGCAGACCTATCAGGTGTTCTGGGGATGGGCAGCCGACAGTCGGCTGTCTGTTGGAAAGTTCAGCTGTCTTCTGCTGGCTCTTTTGTAAAGTCCGGCCGAGTCAGAAAACTTCTGCTGCTTTCCTTACCATAGGGGAGCTTCGCGCGTTTAACAAAGAAAGAGGCTGTTTTCCTAACTTGTGTATGTGTATGAAGAAACTACTCTTTCCTGTCCGGACCTTGTTTTATGCGTTGTCTGAATAGACTGCTATTCTTGCAGAAGTGCATGGCGTGAAGTGATAGTGAGTGCTTCCGCTCTTGTCCGTGTCTCCAGCATGCTGCCAGCTGTCAATCACTCCGTCCATTCTGGTGAGGAGGTCACCGCCTATTTGGTCGTGGCGCCGGCTCAGTCCTCCGGACTTCATTCCCGTAGAAACAACCGAGGCGTCTCAAGTTCAGACGATCTCAGCTGTCTTGGTTATGATGGAGGAAGATAAGGATCTTCCCCGTTCCTATGATCCTCTCAGGACTGCGGAGAACGCTGCACAGGCTGATAGTCATCCACCAGCATTGTTGTCATGGATACGCGGTAAGTGTGTCTGTTCTCACTCTCCTGTCGGTCGTGCTGCCGCCGGATCGGGTGGGAGGTTCTCTAGCTCGCCCGGTCAAATGTTGTTGTATCGATTGTTGCGTCGTTCTTGCTCCTATTTCGCTGGTACGGGTGCGCTGGACGACAACGCGCCAACGGCGGCCGTTCGGTTTGATGTTTTAGTCCTAATGATGAGAGAAGCTCTGTGTCAGTAATCTCCTGAGCGATCCGACAACACCGTCTCATGTTGAGCTGAAGAAAGGACTGAATGATGGTAGCTGCTCTCCGGCTGTTTTCCTTCACATCCGGGAAGTATGCTGTCTCCTGCTGCCAGCGTATGGAAGCGTGATTGATCATCGTGATCTGCTGTCTGCGCATGTGATCTCAAAGAGATTGATTGACTGGTTCATTGCCTCTCTTCTGCTGTTGAAAGTACCACAACCAATGATGCTGTGAAGTCTTCGTCTTGAGTAATCGTTGCTGTACATTGACGTGTAGCTTGCGGTGTTCTTGCTGCGGATTGCTCAAGGACGCGTGATTGAAATCTCTTGCCATTGAATGCAAACAGAGCTCGATAAGCCGACCAACAGCTGCCAGGTGCGAGAGACTCATATTTCGGCTGCTGCTGTTGTTCCTGCTGCTCTCCCCTTGCTGGTGCCGCTGCTGTACACCCCGTAACTCTATCTCTCTCTCTTTGGCTGTCTCTCTGTTGGTGCATGCGGCGGTCGACTTTCATCCCGCCGCTCTGCGGCTAAGGCCGTGATAGCAGAGACGTATGTATCTCAGCATAGAGGGTGGTGTGGATGCATGTATTCAAAGATGGATGGCTGCTGGTGCGCGATAGTAAAGAGCGAACCGGTAGGGGCTGTCTCCTCGTCTGACGAGCGGGCAAGTTGCAATCCACTGAGAGAAGTATGCCTGCGAGCCGTGAAGGAGTTATTATCCGAAGAGTTGCTTTCCTCCTGACTTCTTGCTGTGTCTACCGATGCCGACAAACATCACGCATGCTCGGCTTCCCAAAAGACACAGCTGGAATGAGATTCTAGGAGGTCCGCTCGCTCCTCTTGTCCGCTGAGCGTGGAGCTGATCAACAGGCCGGAACGAGCGAAGAGAGCGACAGAGGGGAAGAACTACGTGAGCGAGGTCTTACCGCCGTCTCCACTGTCTCGTCTCTCTCTCCTCAGCTTTTTTTGTCAAGCTGAAAGGTTCACAACCGCCTAATCTAGAAAGGGAGAGCGATATTAGCAGCAGAGAGAGCTCAGAACAGCTGTATCTTCTCATCTTTATGTCACAGAAACCTGGGATTTGAAGAGAGAGAGAGGACTGTGCTGTATTTCTTAGTATTTGCTGCTCGTTGCATGACTGACGAACGGGTGAAGAAGGAAGGAGGGCTCTCCTTTCTACAGCCAAGTCATTAAACCAAAGGAAGGCCTACTGCTGCTTTTGCTGCTGAAAAAGTTACGCGTGGGGAGGTGCTTATTAGTTAGGAAAACGCATGATCGACCTAAGTTCCATTCAATCAATCTCTGTCTCTGTCCTGGAGAGGAAATGAGAGGAGATCAACACAAAGGATAAAAGTCTCCTGCTGATGCTGTTGCATGCCTTAGGACGAGGGGTAGGAGAAGAACAGGGGTGGTGGCACGTTGCTGATCTCTGGGACTTTGGAATAAGAGGATAGATGCATGGTGAAGATAGAAGGGTGAAGGGAGCGGGAGAGGAGACGGGGAGACGAGACGGATGGAAACGAGAGGGAGGAGGGCGTTAGATGAGAGGCTTCTTCAACAAAGCCTTTCCAAAGAAAAGGCACACAACAGACGCACCGCCAGAAAGAGAAAAGCATTCTCTGCATCATCTACCCATCTGTAGAATTGCAGGCATGTACATATATACATACCTACATATACAGTATCTATCGGTCTATCCATGCATGGATAGATAGACAGATAGATAGATACTACCCACTAGAGAGTGGCACTGAAAGAATAAGTAGCGGCGTCTGTTTCTGCAAAGACACCCGAGATGTGACTCGAGAGCTTCAAAAAAGCCGAAGAACTGCTGCATGCACTCTGTGTATAGGCGGAGAGAGTCTCTAATGGAACAATGTGAAGGCGACAGATAGGATGTGTCTATGATGCTTTATTCTAGCCAAGTGTATGGATGCATCCATTCTTCTACGTTGAGAGCTTGAATCGAAACTGCCTACAGCTCACTCGATACACAAATACACAACCCCCCCTTCACATTCTTTCTTAGCCATAAAGAGGAAATCGATTCAGCTCGATCGTCCACAGCTAGCCGGAGGTGGATCGATCAATTCTAGCACCATATAAAGAACACGTAGGACGACAAGGACAGGGAATACTTCTGCAGCTACTATTCTACCGTAGAGGACGAGGCCTCTTCACAACACAAGTCATATTATCTTCTGGTGTCTTCTCCAGCATCGTAGAAGACGAAGAAGATAGCGAAAGAACGAGCTGGGCTAACTTTTCAACTAAATGTGCATGCAGGTAGTCGCAGATAGGGACACGCATGCAATTACTTCGAGGCATTACGACAGTAGATACACATCTTGATTGAAGTCTCTCCGTAGAAGAGAGATAAGGAAGATCTACATTCCTTCCGGCATTATCTGTGACCCTCTGTGCTAGGCATATAAAGAAGAAAAGTAAAGACATGCAGTACGGCCTACGTACATACCAACCTTCATCCCTTCAATCGATACTAGGGACGGTGGACGGATGAATCGATGTTGTTCTTGTAATGAGGACGAAAAGGATGACGTCGATTCATATCCTTTGCTTGACGAAAGCTAGCGTGGAGGATACATATATATATCTATATATATGTATGGTCTACTCTGGTTCTCTTCTTTCTCCAACAGGATGCATGCATGAAAAACCGTACATCTTCTCTGTCTACCTCTTCATTGAAGCAGATGATAATTGTAATGATCAACAAGACTGTCGTCTTGTCTCCTCTCTTCAATCCCCGATCATTCATCATCTAAGCTCCCTACCCGATCCGAGACAGAAAGACAATGGCTAGCTAGCTAGCTACTACCATGTCCACATAGAGACACGATAACTCTGTAGATATGAATCTCACCAAACAAATCACCGTTCTTCCTCTTCTCTCTCTCTCTCTCACGAAGATCTTACCGACGATTGTAGGGATGAAGGTT
>NW_027156110.1:0-269 GCF_002600585.1 Cystoisospora suis | reverse complement strand
GCGCGGCCTTGCACTATTCTACTCTAATTTACGCTAATCGATATCTCCATAACCCGGAGGGTTACGGGGCTAATTTGGGTACTTCTAGGTACCTCTTCTCTTCCACTATCTAGCTGTGCTACTTGTAGGCTCCCATTCCCCCTGTGGGTCCCACGGTGACTCATGTAGGATTCCACTATGCATATACACTCAACACCAACATGGACATACGAATAGCGCTGCGAGTTTCGCTCGTACGGAGCTGAAACCTAGCGCAATCGACTCCCCTC
>NW_027156109.1:0-10994 GCF_002600585.1 Cystoisospora suis | reverse complement strand
GAGGAGGCGGAGGAATGAACAAGGGAGGAGAAGGAGGTGGAACTGAAGAAGAAGAAGAACAAGATGTTAAAGGTAACGCTGTAGAGTTTACATCATCGTCTTCCTCGTTGTCGTCTGTGGAGAATAACCATTCAGTATCTATAGCGGGGGGTAGTACGGGGCAGCAGCAGTCGGGACATCCCGAGAACGAAGCTACGCCAAGCAGTGTCAAGAGCGACTCAACCCCTTCTTCTTCTTCCTCTGAGAATAGTAACACTCTAGTGACAGGAGGAGTAGGAGCACTTCCATCGTCGCCTCCTACGTTTCACGGAGTGTATGACGGAAGAATCCCTTCAGTGTCTTCCTCTTCTTCCTTGTCGACTCCTGTTATCGCACCCTCAGCGCCGTACCCCGCTCCTGGGGGAGGTGAAGGAGGGACTTTTTCTTCTTCTTCGATGACGTCTCCAGGGGCATCTGGAATCCTTTCGCCTGGTCACGCCTCTTGGGAAGGCGGGAGTCAACAGGGCGGCGTTAGTGGGAGTTCTGAATTGCCGTCTTCACGGAGAGGAGACCATGGTTCATCGGGAAGTTCTCCTCCTTGTCATCTCCAAGAAGGTGTGACTGCTCCTTCTTCACCTTCTCTTGAGGTAGGAGATCTCACCTCGAGCCCGTCGCGTGCTCCTGAGGGGAATCGTGACTCCCAGCTCCGTAGTACGAGTATGGGAGACAAGTCTTTTATGCATGGAGAAGGCGGAAGAGGAGGTGAGAGTAGTACTAGTAGTAGTACCGGGGATGCAGGAGTAGGGGCTGTAGAGACACCTACGTCAACGCCTTCATCGGGAGGGCTGTCTGGAGTAAGTCATCACGTTGGTAACCTTCAGAATCCCTGTCTTATGACAAATCCGAAGCCCACGGACTCGGCCGCCGTATCGCCGTCCTCATCGTCATCATCCGGGCATTCTACGATGGGGCATGCAAATCAAAACTTGGTGTCGCACTCATCATCCTTATCCTCACTACCATCGTGCTCTCCTGCAACAGCAGCATTATCACGGACTGAAATTCTCTTTGTACCCGGACTAGGACTTGTGGATTTCTCTCTACCTGAAGGTGTCAAGTTTGATAAGAGTAAACTGGCTTTCCGATGCTACTGGCGTGAAGGGTATGGTATTTCATCATCTTCGGCTGCTTCAAGCAATGCCGCCTCCCATAGTAATAGTAGTAATAGTAATTGTGGAACAACGTCTTCAACGGGACCGCCGTCATCCTCGTCTTCCTCCTCACAGCAGCATCCTTCTACGAATACAGCAGCACCATCATCCTCTCAGCCCCCCGGTGGGGGTCATGGATCATCTCGTTCGACTCCTGGTCAGGCGACGGGGACTACTTCTCATACAAATACCTCTAGTAGCACCACGATTGTATGTCTTTCACAGAATAAGAGTCGGACCTTCAGTTGTCGAAAGTATGGATTACACCAGTCACGTACTCTTGCTCTTCAAGCTCGCTTACTCTCCGAATTGCTGTGGCCTCAGCCTCCATCCCCCGCACGCATACGGGTTTCTGCTATAGCGGCTTTAGTCTACGGTCTCATTACCGCACCCGTTCCTCATACAGATCCGTTAACTGCTGTAACAGGAGTTCTATTAGATGAAGAGACACGTCAAAGAAGAAGATATGTCTATCACCATCTTCTTTCCTCGTCATCGTCATCCTCCACATCTTCTTCTTTGGTGTCTTCGGCTGCCTTTGGAGGAGGGCCTGGGGGTGCTGGTCCTCATAGTCTCAGTCTCCCTTTCACGATTCGAGCAGCTCCTGTTGAACTCTTACAGATTCCTCTTTCTCTTTCACCTCCTCTCTCTCTTTCTCTTCCTTCGTCATCTTTTTCTGCCTTCAACAGAAGCATGCCTTCCTTCACGACGAGCAAGGATGATGACAGCCGTCAACAACACTCTATGAACGCAGACCAGAGTGGAGTCTCATCCTTCTCTCATAGCCTTGGAGGTGAGCAGTCTTACCCCCACCCTCCTGGCTTTGAGCGAGGTATAGGAATCGAAGGACCCGGATCTCGTGAAGTTGGTCCGACTCTATCGACCAAGGCCCTCCATGGCTACCAAGATAATATACATAGTCTAGATACACAAGTGCCGACAGCGCGTTGTGATCCTTTTGGGTCTGTATCTCACTCTCAGGATGGACATACTCGACCCGTCAGCAGAAGCCTTTCAAAACCACCCGAAGACTCGGAGAGTCCCGGTACTTCTCCCGTCGGTATGCATGCCGGAAGTCATCCACCTCCGTCTTCGATGTGTTACAATGCCTATGGCCAGCATCAGCAACAGCAGCACCAAGGCTTCGCCATGCAGCCAGAGAGGAGTGTTCACTTGATGACTAATCATGAACAGAAACTTCTGGTGGAGAAGGGTTTGTCGTTGCCTTCCTCTCAGCAGTCCTATGAAGGCGAAGGGGGAGGCGAGGTTTCTTCGTCTCCTTCTTCTTCTTCCTCTTCTCTTTCATTTGCGTTGTCAGCTCAAGGACATCCCATTAGAGGTACAGACGATAGTAGTTACGGCGCAAATAACACGACGATGATGATGAGCCCTGCTGGTAGTACGTCTCTGATGTTGCTGAGGACGGGGTCAAATGCACAGGGCGGGGGAACGCGATGTCCCGGGAAGGACGGNNGAAGAGAATATCGATGGACAAGTCTCGTCATCTGTAGCAGGTGGAGGAGGTGGAGAGACAGCATCAGGTGTTTCGACTAGTAGCGATACCCTTCCGGTTAAGGACGAAGGAACGGGGGAGACAGGTGGTGTAGGTTGCAAAGCCAAGCGTAAGAGATCTTCAACGAAGAGAAGGAAGGTAGATGGAGTCATAGCAGATACTAGCCCTTCGTCACCTTTAGCGTTTTCTTCATCTCAGTTAGGAGGAGGAGGGGGAGACGAAACAAATACCGTCGTAACAAAAGGAGGAGATCTACCACTCTCTATGGAAGAACGAGATGGGAGTGCAGGAATAGGGAGAGAAGAAGAAGGAGGCATTCTACGGCAACATGGCAGTACGGAAGAAGCCCGGATAAGTAGGAGCTCGGCGCCATCGTGGTTTTCCCCTCCGTACTCCACCTCAGTTGAGGGGGCAAGAGCGCCTTCAGCGTCACTTGGGGGAGTTCAACAGGGGAAGGCGTCATCGCAATCAGATATTACGACGACAGGCATTCTTCCCCAGACAAGCACAGAAGTTGAGATAGAAGACGGTGAACAGCATGAGCGTCATAAGAATGGAGTCTTAGATTCTTCAACAGGTAAGAGCTCTTTTTCGTTCCATTGAAAAGTTACGGCATTCTCGTCTTGTGTACGCCCACGCGAGCCACAGAACACTCGAGGAGGGATCATTCTAAATGCGAATGTCAGTACGACTGTAGCTGATAGTAAAACTCAGGAAGAAAATCACAATGAGCTATCATCGTTCTTGTCGCAGTCGTCGACTTCACATAGGGTATAGTCTGCAACATTGCACGACAGGGGTAGAAGGGGAATGCATGCATATACACGTAGGGGGATGAAGGAGCTGACCCTTTGTCTTCAGGGAGAACTTCAAAACAACAGCAGTTTGTAGCATAGTTATCATCTGAAGGACGAGAAGGTGTCCTATCACGTATGTCTTTTTATTCTCAGTTTCTTCCCTCTTCTCATCATTCTTTCACAGGCCTCGGGTTTCATTCATCACCAGGAGGGGCGGGAGAGACTCCAGGAGGTGTACGATCCTCTTCTATTGCTTCTTCTCTTCCTCCTAATCACCTTGTGAATCCGACCGCCTATACATCATCAGCTGGAAGAATAGAGGAAGGACAGCAAAGAGAGGGATCGAGGATGCCTTTTCATCATGCTCATCAACACGTTTCACCCCTTGCTTATACTTCACAGCCTTCCCTACAAGCGACAACCGTATTCGCATGTCCTGACAGCCAAAGCAATCTGAATGGCTTCAGTGGAGTAAACACGAGTGAGAAAGGAGCTGGAGGTTTCTTGCCTATGGGACCGAGCAAGGCGGACGATGGAGAGAGCTTCTCGTCTAGCAATCATACAGAAGGAGACAGAAGTCATGCTGTGGGCATAGGTTGTAGTAGTGGTGGTAGTGGACGTAACAAGAGGAAGAGAGGAGGAAGTATTTCCGGTAAGACTATCAATGCTCGTGCAATAGGTGAAGGAAATCAAGCTACGTTGACGGACTCATCTGCATCTTCATCACCTCTTCATCCTCCTCCTTCATCTCCTCGGATTACCAGTAGCAGAGCAGGAGGAGGATCAAAGAAGGCTGCGGGAGGGGGTGGGAGTAGTAGTGGTAATAAGCCCGGCGGAGACAGTGGAGACAGCCATCTGACGGCGTTCACTCTGCCTGAATCTCCAGGCATCTTGCTTGGTGATGAAGGACGAAGACAAGTAGGGGAAGGAGGAGGAGGAGAAGAAGCAGCATACTTCTTAGAACAACAGTCACAACAACAACAACGTCAGCATATGGCCCACGCGCAGCGGTGCGAAGGAGAAGGAGGGATGGAGAAGACGGGGTCTACGTTAATCTCGGCTGCGGTGAGTGAAGGTGGGGGAGAGAGTAAACTGCCGTCAAGCTCTTCTTCAGCAACTCATCAACAGCAGGCTCTGACTGCCGAAGCCTTGACAGCTCTCCTTGCAGCGAATGTTGTATGGGAAGAAGATCTTCATCGTTGGCGAGTCGACGTCCATCTCCCCCCCTCTTCTTCAGGGGAAGGGGGCATGCATAACAACGGTGACAAGAAGATCAGTCACAGTTCAAGTCCGCTTGTTAAAGGGAGAAAAGGAGAAGATGGAGGCGGAGGAGGAGGAGAGAACGGAAGTCTCACCTGGGTCTCTCTGGCACAACAGCAGCAAGCCTTACGTCTACAACAACAGCAACAAGGTGACAAAGGAGGAGCAGATGAGGGGGGGGAGAGGAAGAGTGGGGCGGGAGGAGGAGGTGTGAAAGATATCTTCTTTGAAGCAGGTGGAGGAGATGAAAGCTCCAAGAAGGCATCTTTGTTGAAAGCAAGAAGATGGTTACGTCGCCGTATTGTTCAAGGCCAGATTGTTGTTTCAGGTCTTAACAGTCAGGGACTTCTATTTGGTGAGGACGTCATACCCGACTCTTCCAACGACGCACCGTGCTCCTCCTCTTCTATTTCTTGCTCTTCGGCCGTGACTGCTGGTACACCTCATCCGTCGCCGAGTACGTCGTTCCATCCCTCTCCAGATTCTTCTGCAAAACGACGTCGAAGCTCCGTCTCACACCACATGGCACCCGGCAAGGGCGTCAGCCCAGGTGGCAGCAGCAGCAGCAGCGGATGTGCAGTTCCGGGAGGGGGAGAAGAAGGAGAGAAAGGGATGGCTGTACTCAATAAGCCAGTAGCTACTATGATGACTCCTCCTACAGGCAGTAGTTTGGGCACTGCTAGTCTTAGCGGTAGTCATAGCACTGCTGATCGTTGTAGTAGCCAGAACAGTAGTTCGTCGATCAATACAAATGTATCTCATTCTTATAGCGGTCCCCTCCCTCCACCACCCAGTCATAACCTACAGCAAGCCAGTCTCCTCCATGCACAAGGCGGGCACTCGTATTATTATAGCGCCGGAGGTGTCTTCTCTCGTCAAGCATCTCTGCATCATCCCCATCAGCCTTCCCTCCAAAGTTCATCTTCTATACCTCCTTCGTCAACCTCTCCTTTTCCATCAAACTATTATCCTCCAGGCTATGGCAACAACGAGACTTCTGCTACTGGGAGTCAGCAGCAGCAGCAGCGTGATGAGATGGGTCATGCGAAGATACCTCCTGCGCTTCAGAATCCTCCCTTTCATCCCTCCTTTTCTTCGTCTTCTTTTCAGTCTCAGAGTGGCGCTTTTTCGGTCGACACAGAGAATCCGTCATCGATAAATCCCGCCTTTCAAAGTGACCACAGCTGGATGACAGGGGGAGGCCCAGTTGTAGGTGGACATCACCATCCCCCGTCGTCATCTTCATCAGGAGGTCACAGTGATATTTCACCGTCCTCTTCTGCCTCGTCCTCTGTATCATCCTCTGGACGGCGTACCCCTAATCCGAACACGAGCATTCCTACGGCTACCACTAGTACTGCTGGCTTCTGCGATTCTCCGCCTACTACTGCGCCTCCTCTTCCCCTCTCTGTCCCCACTACCACTACAGTCATTCCAGACGTTCCTTATAGTAGGGGGGGAGGAGCATATGGCGGGGATCGTAACTATGTAAGTACTCTGCCGTCACGGTCTATATCTCGGACAACGACTGTTGAGGCTTATGGGTGCGCGGGAGGAGAGAGAGGGTCACCTCCCATGCCTGGAACTGCACCCGAAGCATCATATCCGATGACGAGTGACAATGAGAATAGCCTGGCGGTGTCTCCATCTCCCGTTCCCCCCCCCTATTATCATTACACCGAGGTAGGGTGCAGAGGAGGGGAGAACAACAAGACGGAGGGGGGAGAGGTAGGTGGGCCATCACCTTTTGGAGGGGAGCGGCTTGGCCAAGGCTCAACGTCGGGAGGTCACATGGGTGTTGTCAATCATCCTTTTTCTCTGCCATCATCTTCATCTCGTCGTGGAGTGGGAGCTAGTAGTCATACGAGTAACTCTTCTGGAGTAGAAGGCGTGGAGGGAGGAGACACGACAGCAAAAACGAAGAGGAAACTGGTTGCTGGCGATGAGGAAGAGAAAAGAAGACAGCAGATGAGCCCGTACGCATCAGCTGGAGATCTTGCCGATTCTTTTCATAAGAAAAAGCCCCGTCCAGGCACAAGCAATCATACAGGAGAGGACGGTGACGGTCATAGCAATAGTGTCTACGGCGCAAGAGGTTACGTCGCAGGCGACAGTCATAAGGTAGGCAGCATACATGGACAGCAGGGCCAAGGAGTAAGAAGAGAAGGGGAAAGAGCATTAGTATCAGCATCAGCCGTCTCTCAACGAACACTTACTAATGTTGTTCACTTCGCGTCTTCCTCGAGAGACACCCGTCACTATCAGCATGGCTCACCACCCTCTCCTACACCGCCGTACACTGGCGCTCAAGTGGCACCTACAGGGACGTCCTCATCAGGCGCTCTTCATCAGAGACAGAGTTGCTGGAATTCCCCCGCCTTGCCACACCCGAATTTCTCGCCGTCTTCTGGAGACTCTCCGGTGATGATAATGACGACAGGTAGTGTGGGAGGGGGGGTCTCAGTAGACAACGCTCCCCCTCCATCTTCTTATCATGGCGTGACGAGTAGAACAGTCATACCTTCTCCTAGTCTTCATCAAGCTAGTACTTCTGCTTTGCCTCACCCGGGGTGGGGCCAAGGAGGACGCGGAGAGAGTCGTGACACTAGCAGTAGTAAGGGTCCGTTCTGGATGTCTCCCCATGACGGTGGGGGAGGAAGAGGAGGAGACGGCATGGGGTCCTCCTCCATGTCTTCTGCTGTCTCGTCTTCGACAGGGGTTGTCTTGGGAGGAGGAGGAGGAGGAAGACATCGAGCGTACAGTCCGTATCCGGGGTCTTCACCCCCTTCTGCTGCAGTTCAAACACTGGAAGGGGGAGCAGGAGGAGACCGTAGCAGAAGCAGGGGGGATAGTCGCAGTGGTAGAAGTGTGGAAATGATTGTGACACAGCAAGGGACGATGGGAAGTGGAGAAGTCGTAGGAGGAGAACGAGTGTATCTAGATAGTCATATCAAGAGTCTTCACTGTAGTACTGCTAGTCATGCAAGCATGTCGGGCGGAGGTGCAATGGGAGGACGCCCTGGAGATCTCATGGCTGACGACTAGGAATGTCGGAGGAGACTGTATGAGGGGGCTAGTTACAGTAGTCCGATCAGGAAGACAGTGGTGCAGAAGACCAGGGGGACTGTGAGACGAAAGGAAGTTGACAACTTTGGGGCAATTGGATAAACATCATCCATCTGGTGGTGATCGTATAAAGGATCAGAGGCAAGCGGAGGTAAAGGGTGAGAGGTGTGATTGGAGACGTGAATGAAGAAAAGGCGGAAAACGGCATCATCAGGGAGCTACGAGGAAGGTCTCATCTGTATGATTGTGTAGTGCAAACAGCACCGTCGAAAAATGCGGAGAAGGGATCGTGTGTACCATTGTGTAGTCGAGCTACTGTTTGAATGAATTCAATGTGGGGCGACATTTCGCTGGTGTGTACGAGCCCCCTGGAAGCAACTCTTGCTACAGTCCCACCCTTCGATCCACTTTATGGTTTTGGCGTTTGGTTTCCGAATGAAGCATCCTGCTCTCTGCTTTTTCTGATGTTCACTAAGTTTTGTTCTTTACAGTTGGAGTCCCCTTGTCGTCGTCTTAGGGGGAGTGGAGAAAAGAGTTAATCGGCGTAAGCGTTTTTCTTTGTTTTTCTTTGTACCTACGTAGTGTGACCTGCTCTCTTGCTGAGTGCTGGAGATTGACTTCTACCGTTGTGGATCGACTTCGACTTCTTCTTTTCAAGATGTGGTCGTATCGGTCTTTCCTTTGTCAAAGAGAGAGGATCGCGCGAAGGAGGGAGCGATTTCGTTTCTTGAAGTTGAGCTTTTGCTTTCTCCCGAGATTTCTCAAGGAGAAAGTCTAAACCGGCATCGTCCCCCTATCACCTGCTTGATTCAAGACACGGGTTTCTGAGTGAAGAAGCTTATCCCGCTTCAGCACATTTCTCGGACACACGGCAGACACTGACGTTATTCAACAAGGGCGTAGTGTGAGGGACAGTGGAAAGCGACGAAGACTTCAAGTTATTATACGTGCCTGTTTGGGTCGTTTCCTGTAGTGATGATCGTGCTGCTATTATCAGGCTTACCCGATTCGGGGAAAAGAAAAAGCGACGCACACGTTTTCAGAACCAACTGAGAGTCTGGAACACGGTACGTACACCGTCCAAGAAGATAGAACGAGCCAGAGCGATGAGAAAAGTTAGCACACCCCATGCGACACCGTGGATGAAAGCTACTTCGCTTCGGTGTTACTTGAATACAGAAAGGCTCATTAAAACGCCAAGCTCTCGTCTTGCTTACTCTGAAGCTTCTCATGTATCTATTGTAAGCCCGAAGGCCTCTCTACTGTGACAGGGCCTGCTGCCGTCCTTCTCGACTTCCAGGTTACCGCGTGAATTGCGACCTTCTAAATGTGTTGAACTTCCCGTGTTCTTCGTTGCGTATCCAAGCTACTTCACTGACATTTTCGAGTCCACACCTTTTTGTTGAAGAAGAGGGGTGGATTCGTCAAGGTACCTGCCGTAAGTACTTTTGGAGCTGACCATTACGAGCCCCCGCAGTTCGTCCGTGAGGCTTCCTGCATCCAGAGGTGAGAGGTCTGGGGAGCTTGCTAGCACAAACTTGTGGTGGCGAAGGTGTTCTTCTAGTCGGGTTCTTGTTCAGACAGAAGTTTGCATGCTGAGAAAAAACGTAAAGGGCGTGGTACTCCCTTGGCCGGCAACACGTGGCCTTCAATACAGCTGCAATAGAAAATGCGAAGAAAAGTTCACGGTTATGTCAATGTGGTGTACTAGAAAACCCAGATGGGAACTGAGTAACGATATTTCCCCGCGTTCAGAGCGCATTCGGTCTTTCGGCCTTGCCGTGTTGGCACGCACAGCTTGCCGCGGCTTAGAAGATTCTCACGCATCCGACAGGGTAACGACATCAGTGGGGAGTCCCGTACTACCGTGGCCGCTGCGAATGCTCGAGCTCTTCGCGAGATCTCCGATACCTTTCTAGTGTATACACACTTGACAATATTCTTCCTTCGGTACTATTCGTTCAAAGTTTTTCTTCGCCACCCTTGCGCTTTACGGGCAACTCAGATTGGATCAGCCGGTGACTGATTGGAATGGTGGAGATGCTTTGAGCCTCTGAGCTTCTCTTTCACTAAGATGAGAAGTGTACAACACCTTGGAGGTAAAGGAATTTGTCCACACACAGCATGTACAATTGAAGGGACGCCTGGATGCCCTCGGAATCTCAGCTATCCTGTCTCCATATGCTCGGTGGTCGAGAGAATGACACCCCTCGAGACTCCCGGGAAAGTCTGTGGAACAGTCACTGGAGAGAATAGAAGGTGATCCCGGTCCCAGCACTCTCCTAAGAAGCCCGCTCTTCGATCGTCAAGTGAAGGCAACTCGTTCCATTCACAGTTCCAGACGCACGCGTCCTTGTCCTTGGCCGCGAAGCAAACGCTCGACACATCTCTTCGGCATTTCTAGGAAATCGGTATATTGATTCAACAGCGATCGGTGGGAGATGGTGAGCAGTGAAAAAAGAATGATCAGATTCTTGGGCTGCTTTCTTTCGGTAGGACTAGCGCGTGAAATTAGATATGCCTGAGAGGCTCAACGTGTCCACATTGTACTGTCTGTCCGTACAGTCCCATAAAACGCTAAAGATCCTTCACTCATCTTCTCTCTGTAGACATGATAGAAAGAGTAACTGACCCACGAAAGAATAGCACTTCCTAGAAAAGCATAGATCACGGGGAAGAAAGTTGGACGCGTTCCGCTNNAGCCGGTCTGGTCTCCCACCGTGAGTAAAGTGGTACGTAACGCAGGGGCCTGTTTGGTCCGAATTTCATTCAGCATCGTCTAGCTAACAGCTTAAAAAATGTTCTGATCATCGTGCTGGGCTCCTTGTACAGGAGCAATACCGATTCGGCTGGTCATACAGCTTCGATGCACTTCCTCTCTCCACCCCCAAGCCCAGAATCGATTCTCCCTTACTCCATGCTTCTCTAGTGTCAACTCACCATCTCCTGTCATCACACCGCAAAACAGGGCAAAAGCTTGCTGACTGGAGATTGTCGCCAAGCGAGGATGCAACGTTGTCTCCTCTTTCGTGGTCTAGATGACTCAGTCTCCTGACCATTTTCAGAGGGTTTTGACGTGTGGAGACACGTCGTTGTCGCCAGGCAGAGGTCTCTTGTGGCGAGTAGGAAAACGCTTTACTCCAGCAACCCTGATCCCTTTATACACAC
>NW_027156108.1:760-1148 GCF_002600585.1 Cystoisospora suis | reverse complement strand
GCTGCGGGTAGCCGTGTCGTTCTTAGATTACGAGCGGATGGATTGGTTCACCATCGCTCTCGGGGATAGTCAGCGTCCGCAAACTTGGACGGAGCTGAAAGAGGTGATCCGTGCGCATTTTAATGCTATTTCGGAGGGGGAAGCGCTAGAGAAGTTGAGGAGGGTGAGACAGCTCACCACCGTGCAAGAATATCTAATTCGGTTTAATAAAGCAGCAGCAGAGTGCCCTAATTTAATGGAAGAAGACAAAACATTAGCTTTTGTTAAGAATTTGCGGCCGGAAATTAGCGATTTAGTCTATGTTCGTAGGCCGCGCAACATGAAGGATGCGATCGAGGAGGCCGTGCGCATTGAAGCGCTGCAAGCGGAAAGGCAGCGCGGGGGAAGA
>NW_027156108.1:0-328 GCF_002600585.1 Cystoisospora suis | reverse complement strand
AAAGAGGAGGCCGACAAGTGGAAGAAGGCGGGTGAAAGCGGGACGAAGGACCCAGAAGTGTTAGTGTTAGGCGGTGTAGAGGAGAATCCCTTTTGGGTAGGTAAGAAGGAAGAGAAGAAAGAGCGAGGTGTAGCTCTAGTGAGGAGAAACATTGCGGGCGAGTTGTGGGAGGAAAGCAAGAAGTCGGATGCTACGGGTGAAAGCATCGAAAGGAAAGAGGAAGTGATGTCAATCTTCAGTAAACTAGAGTGGGAAGACAGTACAACTGATAGCGAGAGTGAAGAGCAATGGGGTAACTGGAGGAGATTCACCAAGATTCAGAAAGAAC
>NW_027156107.1:24595-29871 GCF_002600585.1 Cystoisospora suis | reverse complement strand
TATTATAATATATCTATCTATCTATATATATCTATCTATCTATCTATATCTATCTATCTATATCTATCTATCTATATCTATCTATCTATATTATCTATCTATCTATATCTATCTATCTATATATATATATCTATTATATATATATATCTATCTATCTATATCTCTCTATTATATATATATATATCTATATATATATATCTCTCTATTATAATATATCTATCTATCTATCTATATCTCTCTATTATATATATATATCTATCTATATATATCTCTCTATTATATATATCTATATATATCTATCTATCTATATCTCTCTATTATATATATATATATATATCTATATATATAAATATATCTATGTATATATCTAAAAAATGCCAACAGTATCAGGAGCACTAATACTAAAACGACCAAAAGTACTCCCAGCAATACTACTAGGACTGCTAGGACTATTAGTACAAAGACTACTACTAGTAGTAGGATAATATTAATGAGTGAGAATACTAATACTAATACTCATAAGAATAGTACGATGCCTTCTAGTATGATGAGGGATAGGAATAGAACGCGTATATATCAGGGGTATGAAAGATAAAGAAAATGACTACTATCAAAAATACAACGACCATAACTACGATAAAACGTCTAAAGAAGAAGAAAAAGAAAACTCCCACTACTACTACTGCTGCTATTGCTCTTATTAGGAGTAGAGACGTAACTACTTACAATAGTATTAGATATTGAAAGAAGTCCTAGCTCATAGTAGTAGTAGTAGATGTTGTATCCTTAGGAGTATTAGAAGAAGTCGAAGTAGTCTGACGACTACGACTACGTACTCCTATCAAACCTATTAGGAATACTATTACTTGACTATTTCTAGTAGTATTTGACGACTACTAATACTATTAGGAGGACGATGACGAGAAGGTCTCATCCTGCCTAAGGACTTTACGAGCGTTTCTGCCTATCTCAGGCACAAGAGTCTTATTTTCTCAAGAGACCCCCCCTTACGCTAGGAAAGCGACGACAAACCTTTCTTACGCCTCAGAATGGCGAAATGAAGAAAAGACGAAGCCTTGAGACAAGTTTCTTTTGGCGCAAAGAAAGGCAGAAAGGCAATGAGAAGCCATGCAAGAAAAAAGAAGATGAAGAAGAAGAAGGAGTGGTAGAGATGGGTCTAAAGAAGAGCACGACAACCGAACAAAGAGAAAGAGAGAAAGAGTGCAAGACATGTTTGAAAAGAAAAGAAAAGAGACATGCATGCAACAAAAAAGAAAAGGAAGAAGACTCAGGAAGTGTTGGAGTAGAGAGGAAAGAAGAAAAGGATGAAGAAGAGTGAAAATGTAGAGGAGAGCGAGGAGAAGGAGTAGGAGGAGGAAAAAGAGGAGAGGGCAGATCAGATCGAAAGAAAGGTGAGAAGAGACCAAGAATGAAGGAACAAAAAAGAAGATAAGCCAAAATGAAGAAGCAAATTTAAAGATGAGAATGAGAAAACAACAATAGAGAAAAAAAGAAAGATATAAGAACGAGAAGAAAGGACCACCTCTCCCGCTCCTTCTTCTCCTCTTTCTCCCGCGGACTTTTCTCCCCTTTTGTCCCTTCTTTATCTTCTGTTTGTCTCCTATTCGTTTTATCTTTTTCGTTTCTTCTTTGTGACTTTCTTTCCTTCTTTCTTCTTCTCCTTCTCTTTCTCTCTTCTTCTTGAATTTTCTCCTCCCTGGTCTTCTGCATCTTCATCTCCCCCCTCTTGTCCTTCCATACAAAGAAGACGACGATAAGGATGAAAATGAAGAATCTTCTTTACTAGCAAACTATTAAGAATAGGAATAAGAATAAGAAAAAGAAGAAAAGAGGAATGGATTTGCCTTTTGAATTCTCCCCTTTCCTTTCTGTTAACAGTGGGTAATGTGTGGGGCTTCTCCCCTCCCAGCGCAAAAAAACCCTCACCTCTTTCTTCCTCACTCTTTCTTATCTCTTTCTTTCTTTCTTGCCCTGCAGGAAAGGAATGAAGAAAGAAAGAGAGGAAGACGATCGTCATCCCTTTCTAGGTTTGAGGTTGATCGATTCAGATAGATAGATTGCAGAAGAATAGAATCATCAGTGATAGATCTAGTAGGAAGAGAAAAAGACTCATATTCTAGAGAGTAATAAAGAGAGATAGGGCAGGGATACATCGAGTCAGGATAAATGTATAGACATATACATACGTATAGAGATACCTCCGTGGATGGAGAGACTGGGAAACTACTACTACTACTTATTATGACATAAGTAGATTTAGGATAGATAGATAGATATAGATAGCTAAATAAAAATAGATAGGTAGCTAACTGTAGATAGATAGATTTAGGATGGGTAGATAGGTCCAGGATGGACGAATAGATGTATCTAGCCTAGATAGACAGGTAGATTCAGGATAGATAGAGAGGCTTAGGATAGATAGACTTGAGATAGACTAGTAGATAGATTCAGGATAGGTAGAGAGATTGAAAATAGATTTCGGATAGATATGCAGAGTTAGGACAGATGGATAGATAGATCTACGATAGATGGATTGAGGATGGATAGACATACTTCGAATAGACAAATGATAGGTAGAGTGAAGATAGATAGCTTAAGGATAGATAGATAGGCTTAGGATAGATAGATAGCTCTATGATGGATAGATAGGGTAGACTTAGGAAGGATAGATATACAGATATACGAAGTGGCAAATAGATAGGTTTACGATAGACAGATAGATTTCGGATAGGTAGGTACACACTTTCAGGAAGGATCGATAGATTTATGGCACATAGACAGTTAGATTTAGGACAGATAGAAATATTTGATAAAGAGGTAGATAGACTTCGGAAATATTGATAGAACACACTCGGGATAGACGGATAGATGTAGGATAGATAGATAGATAGGTAGGGAGTCTCAGGATAAAGTTGTAGATCGAGAGATTTAGGATAGACAGACAGGGTTCTGATAGATAGCATTTTTAGAGATAGATAGATTTAGGACTGATATATAGGTAGGCCCATTTCGAATAGATATATAGGTAGATCAAAGACCGGAGGATATATGAACGAATAGATACGTAGATTTCGGATGCGCAGATACATAAATAGATTTAGGATAGATAGATAGATTCAGGATAGATAGATAGATAGATTAAAGATAGATAGATAGATATGTTTTTTGCTCCTGATCTCTTCGTGTGTCATTTCTTCTTCCTCTGTATGTTTTCACGCCTTTAGAGCTCTGTCTATGTATATGTGTATAGAGAGTTGAAGAGAGTTGTTTGCGTGCCTATGAAGTCCATCTGTCTTGACCGTGAAGTCTGGCTGGATGGTAGAAATTGTTTCTTCGCCTTTTTTCTCTGTAGGAGATCTATCTAAAGCGATGGTCGCAGTGAAGGCCTGTTAACTTGGAAGGTCTCTTCTATGGCTCTTTGCTTACTCCTGCGTACTTATAGGGGAGGATAGACAGGATTTTTACTGTCACTCGAAGAGGATCGATCTTCTTCTTCTTCATGTGAATGGATGATTAGCGGCTATGTAAGGAAGTGTGTGTATGAATATGGATGTACAAATGTATGTCTATGTATGTACGCATGCTTTCTTCGCCAGAAGAAAATCTCTTATGTTCTTTCTCTTGACGATCTATATGTTGACATATGTATATGTATGTGTCTACTTAGAGTTTATACATCGGTCCACATATCTCTCTCTTCCTCATACATATATATAGGCTGTACGTACACATGTCTACGTGTGTATCTATACATACGTGTGTATGACGTCGTATGCTGTGTGCTATGAAGATGAAGGAAAAAGAGAAAGGAAAGAGGCTACGAAAAGTTACTATGTACGTTGCTTTTCTTATGGGTCGCTTCATATCAAGAGAGACAAGAAATGATACGATAGCCACTTGACGGCTGAAGTTCTATACCCGTCTATCTCTGTATGTATCTCTTTTTATCTATGGATTCAGCTATCTGTCTTTATCTATCTGTCTTCAATCACCCTATCTTTGATATAGCTATCTATATCCTTTTTGTCTTCTTGTTTCTTCAGAACGATACCCTGCGTGTGAAGAATCGAGATCTGTTAGATCGATTGAAGTCGGAGAGACAGATTTCGTCTCGACAGCTAGCTGAGCACCAGTCTCAACTTGAATCGATTGTCTTAGCTTTCTCCCAGTTGGAGGAAGATCTCCAGGTAAAAAACAGCCACAGCAGACACTTTTCCACTTCTTCTTTACATCCCCCTTGAGTCTCCCCAAGTGTCTCTACACCATCCAGGCAAACTGGCAAAAAGACAACGGCATATATACCTATACCTATGGATATATATATATGTATCTACATCTGTGGATGGATACGCATGTACGTGTATATGTATAAGTACATATAGAGAGAGAGGAAGAGTGGCATTTATGTATATGTGTATTTATGTAGACAATGTATGGGTAGGTATGTGTACATCTACGTATGCTCTTTGTTTCTTATGTGTGCGGGATCCGGAAGAAGAAGGAGAGTAGGGTATTGAAGTTTAGAATTACGATGGTTGTTTTGATGGATGCTTTGAACTAAATAAAGAGAAAGAGATGTGATAGAGAGTTTTTCCTGTTGTCATAGAAGTCGAGAGGAGGTGAGTCACGTACATCAATCTCTCTCGAGTGTATGTACACCCGAAGATGATGATGAAGATAAGAAAAATAAGAAAGCGTCTTAGCTCTGTAGGACAATTACGACTACCCTTGAGAAAGAAAGGAAGAGGAAGAATAAGAAAGGTGAACTTTTTCGTGTTCTTCCTTCTTTTTCATGATGACGAGGACAACTGGATGATGGGCGTTTGTTTTTCTTCGAGAGATCGCTAGTCTCGATTCTCCTTTCTACCTCGAGGTCTTCTCTCTATCACTCAAGACTTCAAACACCTCCAGACATACCAGAACTGCGAGGAGGCCGTCTTCTTTTTTCTCAGGTCCTCTTCTCTCTGTCGCCTTTTCTCTTTCTTGTTCTCTTCAGAATCGAGACGATGAAGTCAATCGACTGCGTGCGTCTCTTGAGACGGAGAAGCTCGTTGTGGAAAACCTTAAGAAGAGCCAGGGCAGAGAAGAAGAAGAAGAGGTGAGAAAGAAAAGAAAAAGGCGACAACTCTCTTGTTCTCTCTCCCTCCGTCGTTATCTTCTTTTTCTTCCCTTCTTTTCTTTTTCTTTCTGTCTTTCAATTCTTCTCTCCCCCTTTCTTCTTGAGTATCTCTCATAGATGTCTTCAAACGTTCTAT
>NW_027156107.1:689-24279 GCF_002600585.1 Cystoisospora suis | reverse complement strand
TATGGAGGTGTATTCTATCAATCTACCTCTCCTAAACCGATCATGTGATAAAGCGAGGAAGATGTCTATATACATAATGTGAATGTATACACTAGGACAGACGAAGATGAAGTGCATGAAATCTGTCTCCTTTCTCGAGCTGTTTCTTTCTTTCTTTCTTTTGCTGTCTTTTCATCAGATGGATATCCATTCCTCTTCACTTTCCTCTTCTTCTTCTTCTTTCCACGAAGGAGAGAAAGAGAAAAGCGCTTCCCTGAGAACGATGATTGAGAAGATGAGTCGAGACACGCAGACTGCCTTAGCTCAGAAAGATCAAGAATTGCAAGATTTGAAAAAGAAACACGAGGTGAAGTCGTCTCTCGCTCTTCCTTCTCTTCTTCTTTTCTCTCTCTTTCTACGAATAGAGCGTTGCATGTATGATAGCAGCAAAAGAGAGAAGGAAGAATGACAGGAGATAGAGAAGAGTAGGTATCATCACGGGTCTCTCAAACAAGACATATCTAGACATACTAGTTGGCTGTCTCCGTCTGTACATACACCCGAGATCGAAGTGAAGGAATGGAGAGATCAACTGCCTACATGAGTGTGATGATGTAGACATGACAGCGAAAAAGCCAAGAGGGAAAAGTGTGCATTTCTTTCGTTCCCTTTCTTCTTCGAGGTAGCTCAGTGTTTAGATATCTCTTCAGTCGTTCTTCGCTTCTTTCGTTTAGCGGTGTGAATGAGTGACGGAGAAAAAAAGTGATAGGTGTGACTGGCTGTTGACCGTTTCACTTGTGGCATTTCGTTAGACTAGAGAAAAGGATAGGCAGGACAAGGCTTCCACGAAGGCTCACTGGCGACCTGTACATTCCTCATAGTACACCCTAGAGACACAGAGATCGCTAGAGAGATAGATAGATTAAAGAGAGGTAGATAGATAGATTACAGATAGATAGATTGATTGAAGATAGATAGATAGATAGATACGTCTGTACATCTTACATCATCACCTATGCATGCATGCCTGCTTCACTTCTTTGGTCTATCTTTGATTTATCTATCCATCTATCTTCAATCTATTTATCTGTCTTTACTCGATCTACCTAGCTTTGCTCTATCTGTCTATCTATTTCTCTGTCTTTGATCTATCCATCTATCCTTATGTCTTTCTATCAGTAGTCTATAGTCTATCGATGCGTGTAGGAGAAGACAGGAATCTGCTTCGCACTGTTCGAGAAAAGGTGCTTTTTCTTTTTGTCTTTTCTTTTCTTCTTTCTTCTATGATAGGATTTACTTCAGCTGTTGGATTTTTTATCTCGTCAAGTACCTGAATGTTTACAGTACCTCTGCAGTCTCGATGATCTCCCGTGTAGGTACACTCGAGAATACCGTCAACTCATCGCTGCAACTACTGATATGCCTCTTCCTTCTTCTTCTTCTTCCTCTCCTTCTTCGTCTCTTCAACAAGGTAAAACTGAAGAATCCTCAGGTGTATGTACACCCCAGCAAGTCAATCCAGTTTTCTCGTCTTCACATCCCTCTTCTTCTATTTCGACTTCGCGTCGGTCTTCACGAGAAGATCTCCCTTCTTCTTCTTTTGCTATGGATTCTTCGTCTTTGCCCTCCCCTTTTTCTTCTTCTACTCAAGATCGCCGCTCTTCAAACCTTCCTCATTCTGTACAGATGGTCAAAGAAGAAAAAGACACCTATCATGACGTTACAAGGGAGAAGATGAATCTTGATAAAGAACATAAAGAAGAGGAGCATCGAGAAAAGGATGAGGAAGAAGAAGAAGAAGCGTCTCATGGACTGTCCGAGTCCTTCGAAGGAGAAAGAATGAAAGGTGTGTATTTTGCGAGGATGAAAGAAGAGAAAGAAGGCGAAAGAGAAGAAAAGGAAGATGCTGATATCTCTCACACTCGAGTGATGTCTCGGGGAGAAGAGAATCTCACATTGATAGGTAGACCTATTCTTCCTGAATCCGGTCACCCCGGCGTGTCTACAGAAAGCCGTCGACCTGGCGTAGCGAAAAGAAGGACAGAAGAAGAAGAGAAAGAAGAAGAAGAAGATTTCTCTCCCATGCGTTCGAAGACAGATGAGAAGCAAGAAAGGAGAGAAGGTTTAGCGACTTATAAGAAGACCTACGATGAAGAAAAGATAAGATCCCACGAAGAAGAAGAAGAAGAAAATGAGGTGAATTACCTCAGTGCTATTCGAACTCGTCGAAGTGAAGAAGAAGAAGAGATGAAGAAAAGAAGTCTGTTTGATAAGCATGGGGGAGAGACTTCTTATTACTATGAAGATAGTGTTGCAGGAAGCGCTTCTTACAGGAGAAATAACAAAGAAGAAGAAGAAGGGAGATCTAAAGAAGATACATCAGAGAGCGAGAAGGAAAGACAGCAGGCACATGTCAAAGAAGTAAATGAGAGAGACAAGAAAAAAGAAGAAGAAGAAAGACAAGAAGGTGGCGCAAAGAGAGGTGTCTATGATCAAGAGAAAGAAGAGATGGGAGGAGGCAATACACCTCAGGCACTTACAAAGGTTGACGCAGTAGAAGAAGACAATCGACAAGGATTGCTAGGAGGACGTTTACGTCGGTTCTTCTGGGGCGATCGAAGTTGTTCTCAAGAGAAAGTATCGAGATTAAACAAAGCTAAGAAAGAGAAAGAAGAAGAGGAACTTCAGAAGAAGAGAGACGAAAGGATGAAGATCTCTTCTTCATCTGAAGTCGCCGGCATTTCTTTTAACTCTTCATCTTCTTCTCATACAGGAAGAAAAGATCAGCAAGCAGAAGAAGAAGAGAAACGTCATGCAGATCTTCCACCTGTACAGTCAGTTTCTTCTTCTCCCCCTCCATATCATGTAAATGTCTCTTCTTCTTCTTTTGGTGAAGATGACTATCCTTCTCACTCTCAGCTGCTACCCCATGAAGAGAAGATGTCTTCGACAGGAGTTGAGAGAGGAGCCGACGCTTCCAGTGTGAATGATAGGTTCGAGAAGAACCGAAGAGGCGAAGACACCTCACAGCCCCTATCTTGTGAAATACAAGAAAAAGAAGATGAAGTGATGAGGAAGAGAATAGAAGAAATGGAATCGTACAGTCTTTCCTTTGAGAAATCTCCTTCTCTTCTCGACAATCGATTCTTATACGATAGCCACAACAGCAGCGATACACGGGGAGTCGTTAGTAAGAAGGGCGTAAGTAGAGGTGAGATTATAGAGAATAAGACGTCAGTCTCTCCTTCAGAATACAAGCAATCTACTCAGGGCGATGAGTTTGTTTATAGTATGGAGAAGGAAAGAGAAAAACAAGAAAGCTCCGTCCACCCGAGGAATTCTTCTCACACTTCTCTCAATCATTCGCAGGTCGATGCCTTACCAGCATCGTCGATTGCTGAGGTTAGGGCTAGGAATAGTCAGGCGGCTGGTAGTGATGGTGATGGGAGTAGCCAGCATATAGGAGAAGAAGCATCGATAGTCTCGATGTTACCAGAAGATCAAGGTCTTCTCACAACAAGAGGAGTCATGCACGATGGAATGCCACAGGGGGGTGTATATACACCTGAAGAATCGGTGAATACGACGATGACAACGAATGGATTTCATTCTAGTAAGAACATGATGGAAGATAAGAATGGTGAAAGAAGCGAAGAAAGACCAGTGGAGGGAGAAATCCTCAGTCAAGATCCTACGAATAGGAATCACTATCATACACGTGAAACTTCTTCTCAGTCGTTATCTTCTTCTTCTCCGGCTTCTTCCTCGGATCCGTCTGCTACCTCATTTACCATGTCTTACGAAGATTATTGTAGAATGTTAGAGCAAGTCGATGAATCGAAGCTCAGTCCCGATCAGCTGGCTGAATGGAGGGCTTATCGCATGCAGTGCGATCAATATTTTTCTTTCTATCTTCATCAACAGCAATCTTCACAGGCATATGCACCAGCGGACTCCTATCCTTCTAACACCACGAACTATCCCTATCACTTTTCTTCATAAACAAAAGGAGAAACGGAGTGTACGTTTTCTCTTGAGAGAATCTTCGTCCAAAATCGACTGAGTGAAGAGGTTCAAACGAGGTGTCACGACAAGCTCGATAGACTTGAGGGGTGCTAGGAGGAGAGAATAGAAGCAAAAGGACCCCGCAAGAAAGAGAGACCATAACGTGGCGTGAAGATGAAGCACAAACTCTTGCATTTCATTGTAATAAAGAAAAGCCCGCTGGACAGCTTCTCTTCTGTCTTGCTTTTCGTGGGTGTTGAGGAAGTGAGACAGCCGAAGTCTTCTGTGGTGTTCTTCTCACTTTTTCTGCTTGCAAACCAAAATCGAGAGGAGAGTTGTGGAGGAAAACAACCTCAAGTTGCTGGTAGGCATGGAGCATTTGAAGCGAAGTTTCAGGGTGATACGAAGTCTCCCGGTTCTACTCTATACCTTGCATGTACATGTGTGTTTACGCTTCCATGAGGTGTATGTACACTCCGTCCGTGAGGTGTATGTACACTACGGCCGTGAGGTGTATATACACTCTTGTACACGTTAGCAGGGCTGTTTCCTTACCGTCACTCGTGTTCCTTTCTTCTAGCATCAAAAGCATATCTACGTACATACGTGGCGGTCACCTGTATCTCGATCTGTTCGTCTAACTAAGGTCTGTGTGTCCTTGTGTCTATCTGTATGCATGGTGATGTTGGTGCGGAAGAACAGGGACCTTTTTCACCCCTTTCTTCCGTCTGTCTCATTTTTTCTCCTTCTCCGAATCATCATTCTTCCTTTCAACGTCGTCTTTCTGTCGTGATTTCTCTTCCGTCTCAAAGTAAAGGGATTTCTCAAGTGTCTTTTTGAAAAGCGATGTGCTACTGCTTGCAACAACTTAAGTGGATGCTCCGATCGTCCCATTGAAGGCCAACCACAGATCAAAACAGAACGTTTTTCTTTCTCACAAAGAAGTTCAGTTCTTATCTGGCGTCGTCTCCTTTGTGTCTCTCTCTGCTTAGAGGCCTGAGAGATTCTTCTCTTTTTACAAGTGATGGAAGAAAGCGATTGAATGCAGGAAAAAAGATAGATCTTTAAGAGAAAATCAGTCGCCTGGGGTCCCCTTTCCTTCAGTTGTCTTTTCTTCTGTTTTCTCTCCAGAGTTTTACCGGAGATCAGATTTGGGAGAGACGTGCGGCTGGATATTCGAACTTTTCCAGACGGTAAATCTGTATACTCTCTTGAAATACCTTTGAAATAGTTTTCTGAAGATTCTTTCAGAATACGGCGTGGTAAAGATCGTCTTTCTCTGATCAGACTTGCTATCTTCCTTCGCAGGGAGGAGTTTCTTACTTTATAAGAAAGAGAGAGCGTAGCAGACGAAAACGAAGAGACCTAACAGATCACGGCAAACACAAAGAAACAGCTAGTCGAAAGAGAGAGAAGAAGGCAGGGCTGAAAAGAGTCGAACAGGAGGAGATTAAGAGAGCGAGGATGCGGAGGGGAGAACTGAATAGCCTTTCCAGAAAAGCAAGAAAACACTGGGTGATCTGACTTCAGCACCCAGAAGGGCAGATCAATTTCTGATCTTTCTTCCTACAATTGTCTAGAAATCTCTTTCCTACTTCCCCAAGATGCAAAAACAGTTATGGTAATGATGACTGAGGAGGGAGCTGTGCTCTTCTCCCTCTTTCAACTGTCTCCAGCATCCTCTTCTACTTCCAAAACAGGAAGATAGATTTCATGGGAGAGAAACCTAAGCATCATAGATGGTGAGGAAGATCAAGAAAAAAGAAGAGACCAATCCCCCTCGTCAAGGAGTTTGGACGAAAGAGAAGACAAAAGGAGAAAGACGTTGATCAGGAGTAATAGGTACGGACTCTCTTCAAGTGCAGGGGATAGGTAGCTAGATAGCTAGGCATAGAGAAACAGACAGGCGTGAAGATAGATTGGGTATAGACAGGTAGGCAGATGATGAGGTTGAGTTTTGAGTGAATACCGCGGGGGTCGATCGGACGGTCTCCTTCCCCGGTCATCTGCTTCCGTTCTCCTGTCTCTTGATCTTTTTGGTTTCTCTTTTGACCGCGACGATCATTCAGCCAGTCTCTCCCCCCTCTTCTCTTCCCCATGCCGTTGAGCGGTGGATCAAGAAGCCAGGGGCAGAGTGAAAGCAGAGCATCTACCATCATAAGATTCACTCACTATCTTCAGTGATTGAGTGAGTGTGTGACGGGGTGTATCTACACTTCATCATCATCCTCTATCCTTCCTCTCTTCTCCTCGGTCTATGGGTTGACTTCCGTCTCCGGATGGACGTTTTAGTTGATATTTTTTGCTTCGTCTTTGAATTCTCATTCTTACGTCATCCTGGCGATGTCTTGTGAGATACAAACACAAGTTTTATGAAGAAAAGGTTTTCTCTTTCCAAGAGAAAGAAGCTGGTTTACCTACAATTGTGTGAGGTCTAGAGAACTCCTACTTGGGGTGTATGTACACCTGAAACCATAGAGGGGAGGGAGGGCCTGCGACTATTACCTTTGGTCCAAGTCGGTTTTTGTGGAGTTTTAGGTCATTGATTCTTCATCATTCAATCCCTCTTCTCTCCTTGTTCTCTTTCCTACGGGGCTTGTTTCCTTTCGCACTGACAGACACACAGGTTATAAACAGTTGATGCTATGTACTATGCCGGTGATGATATATCTATATACTTAGGAGAGTTAAGACTGGATGCGATCGATCTTCAATCATTAGGAAGTTCTTTGGAAGCCAGGAGAAGAAAACATCTCGCGTGTTCATAGCTAGACAGATACAGAAGTGATCGAGTGTCAGTGGCTGGAATTCCTCTACCTGCAGTGGCAAGCTAAACAAGCAAGACATCCGCCCAGCAAGACCAAGCTCATCTTCACGCGACAGAGAGCCAGAGACACGAGAGAACCTAGGAGACTCCTTTGCATGCAGTCCAGCGGAGACGGAAGGCAAGATGATGAAAGCGTACTTTTTATCGTTTCTTCCTCTCTTTCTTTCCTCTTTCTTGCTTGTCCTTGTCTGTGTGTTCGACGAGAATGTCGGCAGTCTGTCCTTGTTCTCGACTTCTCTTGTTTCTGTTGAAGCAGCTCGGTCAAATCTCTTTCAGTCTATGAAAATCAAAGCGACCAAGAAAGATGAAGATGCCGAAGAGCTAGTTAACGATGACGCATCGCGCACATCGACATCGACAATATCTCCAGAAGAGAAATCTCACAAGTCACTAAGATCGTTTGGGTCAGCTTTCCGTCCATCGGCGATTCAGAAGAAATCCATCCAAGAAGCTCTTGGCGACGAAGAGCTGCCGTCTCACCAACATCAGAGAAGCTCTGCTGCAGCTTCTCTTTTTGATCGTAAGAAAGTCGATCTTTTCAAGAAAAGCAATCCTCCTGCAAGTTCTTCTCGCCGTCTTTCATCTCCTTCCCCGTCTACTGCTCGCTCATCGCGATCCTCTTCGGCGCCGTCCCCATCATCTCCCCTCCCGGCGAGAAAAGAAGAGAAACAACCGCAACAGACAGAAGCCCCTCCTGCGAAACAAGCGGATACCCCTGTGCGCCAAGGAACTTCACACCAGCCACTACTCCATCACGATATTGTGACGGAAGACGTCAGTGAAGATGAGGTCGAGGAATTTATCTCAGAAGATCAAACCGATGAAGAGATAGACACCACTCCTCCTTCTATTCCTTCTTCATCTGAAAAGCCTACTCTTCAGCAGCCTTCCTCCTCCTCTTCTTCTTCTCCGCCTTTTCTTCGACCACCCCAGGAGCATTACGACGAAGAAGAGCAGACCGTTGATACTACCGTGGAGTCAGAGGATGAAGATGCAGTGCAACAGGCGTTATCCGTGGAGCATCATCAGAAGCTCTTCTCTCCAGGTGATGAGGGTTCGCCTTTTGTTCCTTCTTTCTCTTCGACAGGAGGTCATGCTGCATTAAGCTCGGTGTCTTCCTCTCCTTATCTCCACGGAGGTGTGTACATGCCGTCTCCCTATTCCCCCTATATGGACTACCACCACTACCCTGCATATCCTTCTGTCTATCCTTCCTCCTCTTATTCACATCACACGAGTTCTTCGTCATCTAAGAGAAAAGATAGAACAGCATCATCATCATCGGCATCCTCCTCCTCAACCACCACGCCTTCTCCCTCCTCTTCTTCCCTACCGACTGTCGTAGTGACTGAGGAAGAAGGTGATGTGGAAGGGGAGGAGGTGGAGGAGAAGAAAAACGAGGGGGGTCTTCGCGAGCTCAAGGAGAAGAAAAACGTCGCTGGGGATGAAGAAGACAATCTTGAGTGTGACTGTGAAGACTGCGAGAAGAGAAGACAGGAAAGAAAAGAAGGAGACGAAGAAGATCTTCCTCCATGTGAATGTGAGAAGTGCCTAGAGAAGCGAAAGAGACGAGGAGAAGAAGGACAGGAGGCGAGAAGTGCAGGTCGAGAAGAAGGAGAACTGGTAGACGGAGAGGAGGAAGAAGACGAGGAAGACGAAGTAGAACAAGGCCAGAAAAAGGAGACAGAAAAGGTAGAAACAGAGGAAGAAGGACACCAACAACAAAACCTTCAAAAGAATGAAATCGTAGGCGGAGAAGAAGAGACCCCCCAACAGCCAATCTTCTTTACAGGCGATGATGAAGAAAGAGAAGAAACGGCTGCATCACCACAACTGCCCTCAAAGGGATCAGAAGTCTCTCCTAAACAGTCTTCGGCTTATATTCGGGGAACGTCTTCTTTTGTCTCTTCTCTTTTCCTCTCCTTCTCTCTAGCCTCATCTGTTATCATTCTAGACTTCTTCGCTTCTTTCTAGTCTCTTCATTTCATGAAAGAAAGAAAGAAAGGGAGGAGGAAGAAGAAGAAGAGGAGGAGGAAGAATCTCCCGTCGATTTTTTACTCTCGTTCCCCTCTTCATTCCGTTGACGAGTTTTGCATCTATCTCTCTCCATCCATCGATTTAATATAAGCAATACACACAGATCATACATACATTGTGCCTCTGTATCATACATGTTGTATGATGTCTGTACATCTGCAGATATGATGTATTTGTATCTCTTCTCTTGAGCCGTGCTATTCTTATGATCCACTCGGTCAAAGCAGGTGTGTAATCTACAGAAGAGCTTCACATCTCCGTCGTTTTTCTTCATCTCTCTACATCTGTATCTATGTATATACATGGATCCAGCGTATATACGGAGATAGAGACCTACGAGTGTTGGTTTGGTCTTTCTAGAGACAATTGAACAGCGTGCGCGTGCTGTGTATCGACAGTATCGATGCTGCCGGCGGCGATGATCGATTGTATCGATGAGGCGCCGATGTTTTTAAGAGAGAGAGAGACTGGAATAGGCGAAAAGAACTGAAAGAGAAGTCTCTCCTACTACGACTTCTCCCCTTTCTTCTTCTCTCCTCTCTCCTGCGACTGTTTTCCATCCGTCTACTCATCAGTAGTTATCGTAAGGTTGACTTCTCACCTTACACTTCCATCGCGTGCCCTCACCCCTCCATCCATCCATCTTTCTTTCTTTCTTCGCAAAACGACGAAGAGAAGAAAAGGAAGAGGAGACTATGTCACCAATACTGGAACTCTGATCAAAATGTATCTTCCTTCTCTTAAGTAAATCACATATTTAGCTGACACTGCCTTCTCTTTCCTCACCTTTCTTTTTTATCTACGGAGATTTCAAAAGATACACACATCCCCCCACACCTACCTATATATATACGCATACATGTATACATTCCTTCTCTCTGTCTCTCTCTACACATATATGGGTATATCCTGGGGTGTATGTACACCTCCATGGTACTCCACTCCCGTCTACACACGACCAGGAGCTCGCCTTTTTGAGAGTTTGTTGAGTTCACGTTTATGATTTACTTGAAATTTGAACGAACCGATCTTTCTTTCTTTGTTTCTCCCTATCTTCCTTCTTTCTTCTTCCGCGGCCTGTCTTCTGACTTGGTGGGATGTCTCAAGTATGAAGTGCCTCTCTCTGAAGACAAGGAATTGATGGACGCAAAAGAACAAACGAACGAGAGAGACGAGACGGCCCCGGGTTCAAAGAAAGCAGGGACACTTCCAAAAGAAGAAGTAGAAAATCTCAACATTTCTTTCCTCATAGAGTGAAAGCAGAAGAAGAGGGTGTGGATAAATTTGTCTCGTCTTTTTCTCCTTCTCTTCTCGTTCGTTTCTTCTATCTTCTTCTGTCGTATCTCTCCTTTCTTTCTTTTCTTTTTCTTCCTCGGAGCCTTGAATCAAGATGTGTTCACGAGGTGGTCTTGTTTGGCATTTGAAGGAAGTGACACTTCAATACAGCCCGACGGGCAATTCAAGTCAAGGCCTGCGTTTCTATTTTGTACATCTCCTTCATCGATGGAAAGAAAGAAATCCACAAGTAAACAGAGACCCACACACACACTCTCAGGCCACTTCACTCTCTCTCCGTCTCTCTCAGATAGAGATGTTCAGCACGACCACCAGTCTATGCTGAACGTTCATGTATATACTCCGTGTCTCTCACTCTAATATGTATAGACAGATATAAATATATATATATGTATGCCAGTATCTGCAGCTTGTTTATGTATGTATATATCTGTGTTTGTGTATGTTTCTGCCCACGTAGATATCGCAGTGAGACAAATAGTATACATATATATATATAATACATGTGTATTTCGATGTAGATAGATGAATTCGTACTATTTGTCTCACTGGAGTCTGTACGTATATGTATAGTTATGTATGTATGGCAGAACACCTTTGTATACGTTTTTTCCGTGTCTCCGTAAATCTCCATCCATATAGACACATACACACCTCTATCTACCCATATATGAAGATCGGCCTCTCCTCACCTGGAGGGCTGGACCTGAAGAGGAGGGACGGGCTTCTGTATGGTCTGCTACGGTTCTCGAGTGCCTGTATATCTTCACATGTCTATCTATATCTATCTATATATATCTAGGTATACACAGTGCTTCTATGTATGATAGAGATACACAAGGTATCTGCCTGGCGACAGTTGAACGTACACCTGCGCTTCAGAAAGAGCATACATCTTGCATCAATCTGTATGCTTCTCTATCTATCCATATACATTTGTATATCTGTATATACACGTGTGTATCTTCGTTGAGAGTGAGATGGTAGCACGTGCTTGTATCTTACCTTTCTTTCTTTCTTTCAGGTGGAGGTGAACACAGTAGAGAATAAGTATGAAGCCCCGAAAGCGATCTTCCGTTATCTCGGAAATACAGCTGACACTCGATGTGAAGTTTCGATGAAGGATTTGTCTCCTAGCCAGATTGAGCAGGTTCTTGATCTCCATCGAAACTCGAAAGGAGACAATCGATTCCTCAAGCACGGGGGACCGCGGACGTGGACTGAGAGAAGGAGTATACAAGTAAGCCAACGAACGTCAGAACAGAGAGACAGAGGCACATGCAGATATACCTGCGGCCATGGATATATACATTGGTAGATTCAAACTGAGTCATATACGTACTGCACATAGTATAGAGAGTGATACAGACATTCCTGGGTACGACGATGATGGGGGTGGTGCCTCGCGCGGGCGTGTATAGTGAGTGAGATGTATGATGTGGGGTGTATGCATTTCCATCTATCTGCTTTTCTTCAGGTGTCAAAAACAAGTCATGTATATACATGTAATTGAGTAGATCTCATACTTCTCTATACAGATAGAGACATACACAGACGTATGTATACATACACACTCATAGATGCTCGAGAGACGCCTCATAGCCAACAACACACAGACAGACAGATAGACAGACAGCACAGACACACAGAGCTGCACCTGTATCTGAGGGAGACTTCTCTTCATACTCATCTCTTCAAATATATCCACTTATATATATATATATGTACGTGGATAGAAAGTCTAATACGTTTTCCTATGTTGGGTTTATCGTGTTGGTGGATAAGACTACGTAGTCCAAGAGATTTTCTTCAGTGTCCTCGGTCATCTTACAGCCTGCTAGATACGTGAACTTCCTACTACTGTATAAGGAGGACGTACATGTACACATATGTATATCTGTCTCTGTATATAGATATATGTGTGTATCATACTACATGTCGTATATGTGTACATAGATAGGTATGGGTATGTGTATGTCTATGTGATTTATGTTGGGTGTGTTGTATGTCTCTAGGGATTATGGAGGCCGAGCTTGCCATCTCAGTTGATAGCCTTACGGTGGTTTCAACGTAAGCGTCCACCTATGAGATTGCCCAAGTATTCTCCGCTGTCTCTGTCTCTGTCGATACAATCGATACGAGGCTATGGACGGTGGGGGAGTGAGAGAGACTTCCCAAAAGGCTGGGACCAACTCCACCTCAAAAACATACTAGGCCTTCCCTTCTTAGATCAAGTTGTCACACCACAACAGGGTGAATCGAAGAAAGGTGAAGGGAGGCAGGAAGGAAAGAAAAGAACAGATGAAGAAGAAGAAGACGATTCTTATGGTAGAAGAAGACGAGAAGAAAAAGAAGAGGAGAAACTAGTCGAGGAAGAAAACAGGAGATGAAGAAGAAAAAGATTTCAAGCTCTGAAGAGAGAATAATCATATGCGCTGGAGAGGACAAGAAAGGCTTCACAAAGCGGACGGATTTTCGAGAGAGAGAGAGAGACAGAGACAGAGAGACAGGGGAGTCAAACAAGCGAAAGAGGCGAAGTGTTTTGTTGGTCGTCTTCTACTCATCTCTCTCGGCGTTCTCTTATACTCTCTCTCTCTGTGTGTGTGTTTCTCTCGAACTCTCTCATTCTTGCTCTCTCGCTCGTGTTTTCTCTCGTCTTCTATCTCTCTGGCTCTCTCTCTCTCTCAGATCGGTATATGAACGTAGTAGATATACCTCTCTAGCTCTGTCTATATCTAAACTGAAGTGACTGCCTCTTACAGTCCTTTCTGTATGTGGGGTTGATAGGGGCGAGCAGGATGAAGGAAATATGGTTATCTTTCGTGAGAAAGATTCTTTGTGTTTTCTTACCGAGGTGTCCGAGGACCTTCTGTAGTTGAAGTGTATGTACACTCGACATGACCACCACCACTCACGTGTTCGTTCTTCTATCGATGCCCGGCTGTCTTTTCTTTCAAGAGACAATGGGCTTCTTCCCATTGTTTCTTCTTCCGTTTTGGGGATTTCAAATGACCGATGGACAGAGAAGAAGTTCGATCAAACACTTCGTTCGTAAAAGCTTTTAGAAAGGATGTTTTCTTGAAGAAAAAGAGCAAGTTCATTCTCCCTCTCAAACATGCCCTGCTTTCCTTCCTTGTCTTAACACGCCTAGCGTCACATGTTTGTCTTCAGTTCTCCCTCCATCTACTGAATGCTGCTATCGCTTCCTTTCTTATAGTCTATTTAGTAGAGTATCTATCTAGATATCTTTAATCTATTTACCTTTAGTCTATCTATCGATCTATTAGCTTGAAGTCGAGATATGCCGTAGCTTCAGCGACACTGAGATGAGCCAACTCTAAAATAGTAATAGTGCACTTCCTTGAAACATACACACCTCTCCCTCTCTAGGTCTGTTTATGAATAGACTCAAGATATATAGATGAATTACAGATAGGCAGATGGAATCAAAGTAGAAAAGAAGATACCCTCCAGATAGGTTCAAGGTAGATAGATAAATAAATAGATAGATAGATAAATAGATAGATAGATTAACGATAGATAGATAGATAGATAGATTCAAGCGAGATAGATACGTTCCAGGTAGGTGTCGTCTCATCAGAGATATGGAGAGGGTCTACGGCGGCGATTTGCTGAGTGTGTAGTTAATCCAATCTTCTTTCTTCTCTCCTCCTCTTTTTACGGGCCATGGCTTTCATTTGGTTCGTCAGCCACCTTTGTATCAATACACGTAAATTAGGAGAAGCTCGAAGAAGCAGTCGATATCCATGAGTTCTACAAACGACTTCTCCCGTACTCTCAAGGGAGGGTAAGTATCTTTTCTCAATACTGAGATTCTGAGAAGAAGACCGAACCTCCGTTTCTCCTTCCCCCTATATCTATCTGTCTCTAGTCTCTCTAATCTATGTAACTGTCTTTAATCTATCTATCTTCGGTCTCTCTAGCTTTAATCTCTCTCTCCCTCTATCTTTAGTCTATCAATAACCGATATATGTTTACTATTCTAGGAGGAATGATCTTTTTCATCATCTTGTTGGCTCTTCAAATCTTCAGCACGGCGTGGGAGAGAGTTCGTCTCTCCCCACCTTTCTAATATCTTCTCTCAATACTCACGTACGTATCTATATATATACGTGTATATAGCATATAATACCGGCGTGATTGTCTACATGTATATTCACTGTATCCATATACATGTATATAATTACACCGGTGTTTTCCCTCATATATGCATGCATACGTACGGGAGGGGTGAGGTGTGAAAGAGAAGTTTTCTCTCAAACCTAGAAAGACTGGCATTGTTTTCCCCAAGCTTTGAGATATCTATCGCTTTCGTATCTTTTGTATCTTCAAGAATCATCACGCCATGAACACCCCAGAGATCACAGTCTCCCTATATATAACCTTCACAATTACGGCTATTACTGTCTTTACTACTCATATCCCGGAGCGAAGTAAGGAGGCGCGAGAGGCGGATTGCTCTTGCCGTACCCCCGGGGGAATATACTAAAGCCGGGGGACTACCAACAGTCCGAGAAAGCATCGACTGGGCTTCGCAGGCGATCTTTCTGTACAGCAGTGGCCTCTGCATTTTTCTTATCACCTATAGTTGAATAGAGGAAGATCGAAGCAAACGCGTACTCTAGACATAGATGGATAGATAGCTTCAAGATAGGTAGACAGATAGATTCAGACAGATGTGTACCTTGGGAGACTTCGAGTGTTCGGAAGAGTAGAGAAGAAGAATGAGAAGAGACACGTGTGTCTACAGACCAGATGGACCGTATCGATGGTTCCTCCGGGCTGCCGACCTTTTCTAATCTCCTTCACGTGATAGAGGGAAGAAGATGACAAAGATCATCTCGATTTTCTTCTCAAAGACGGCAGAAGCGGATACGAAGAAGGACCCCGTGTATGTGATGATGGATGGGTTAGAGAAAGGAAAGCTATCGTCACTTCAACACGTATGCTATCCATTCTTTCTCTATCACCTGGAGACACTTCAGTTCTTTCCCAAAATGGCAACTCATTTTACAACCTGTTAATCAAACAAATAAATCATCGACCTGTCTCTCTCATGGGCTCATCGATCTCCTAGGAACGAGACCTTTCAGCCACCTCGGGAAGACACACACTCCATCCCCATACGGGACATCTATCCTCCGTTGTTCTTCTTTCTTTCTCTTTCGTTATTCGTCGAGAAGCGCTGTAGAGCCGTAACTGGCGACAAATAAAAGAAAGCATTTTTAGCTCCTGCCGAAGTTGAAATTTTGACCAAGAAAGAATGTACACCTTTGAATCACCACCCTCTCCTCCTTCCCTCTGACACCAAGCCAGCAACAAAAGAAGAAGAGGGAGACTCGTTTTCTTCTTCTTCTTCCTCTTCATCGAAAAAAGAAAACCCATTCTCATCTTCTCGCATCGGTCACATGAGAAGAGAACAAACAACGGAGAGATCCTCTCTACAAAGAGGGAGTGAAAAATGGGCGGTGCGAGACACAGCCGGCCAGTGAGCGAAGATATCAAAAAAGTAGAGGAACGGTGCTCTTGACAAGATTCAGACAGACTCCCCCCATATGCAAAAAGAAGACTTGGCGAACAGAAACTCGGAAAAGAAAGAAAACGCCTACATCAACAATCTTCTCATTATACGTTTAAGAAGCCAGCTTTTTGCTAGGTCTCCTAGGTGTACGTACACCTTGTTTGTCATAGGGTCACGGGATGGTGATGATGATGATGAAGCGGTTGTGGACATACACCCGACTAAATGCCGTGTGTTTTGAGGTGTACATACACCTGACATCGTAAACCATCTGAATCAGACGATGGTCTTCTCCGTCAACACTTTTCTATACAACAAAAATACAGAGATATGTATGTCTTTGAAGAAAGAGAAATCCTTCTGTCTTGATTTCTACAGAAGAAAAAAGACGAGAGGACAGAAGCTCTCTGTCTCTCTCTCTATCTCTCCCCCTATACACGAATTGTTTAAGATGAGAAACAATTCTCCCATAGAGAAAGAAGTTTTAAAAGAAAGAAGTTTTCTTCACTTCCCTCTCTTTTTGGCACGACAAACAAAGAGAGAGAGAAAGACAAACCAAAGCCTTCTTTATTCCTTTCTTCTCTTTTCAAGAAAAAAGCTGGAAGAAAGAAAGAAAGAAAGAAACGACAAGAGAAACGAAGAAGGCCGGGGAGAAGGAGAAGAATCCTATTGACAAGAGAACAAAGAAAAACATATCACCCCTGTAATCCTGTGGTTCATCATATAAATATATCTATCTACATACGTACACCTCTCTCTCGATGTATATCTATATACATGTCGATGCACGTATGTACAACATACACGCGTCCCCCTCATAGACATCTTGTGAAGGACTGTATACACATATCGATACATGTATACAGAAGCACACATACACATATAAACGTACATGTATATGTATATAGACTACCTAATTTTTGAGCGTGCATGTGTCTGTTCTTTTATGAAGATGTCGATGGCGGGAGGTGAGGAGAAGAAGAAGAAGAAGAGTGAAGTTTCGATCGGAGTTTTCGGAAGTATGAAATACATTGGGTTAAGAGCTTTTCATCCGATTGAGCTGCCTGTATCATCTTAGTCGTGATACCGAGAGTTCTTTCTATGTCCGCCTCTTCATCTTTTTCTTCGCCCTTCTCCCCTCTCTTCTTCTCCATTTCATAGATAGTTCCCCTAAAGAAGACTTCTTCTTCTTCTTCACTGTCATCCTCGATCTCCTCTCGTTGTTCCTCTTCTTTCTTAGTTTCTTCATCTTTCTTTCCCAGTGAGTAGACCAAAGAAAGACGACCCTCCTGTTTCTTTAACTCTCCATGCAAAATCTCTAAAGCTCGATGTGTATGCCGAAGCTGTACCTCGCACGCCTTCTCTAAGACACTTGCAATTCTCTCTTCTTTCTCTGCTAAAGAGAGAGAGAAAGAAGAGACGAGTGGAGACGTGTCTCTTCTTTCCTGTGTCGAGTCTTTCATCCGCTCTTCTTCCCTCTTCTCTTTCTTCAAGTGAGAAGAAGAAGAAGAAGCGTGAGAGAGAGAGGAGTCTTCGTGGGCGTAGGCGTTGTGCCGAGAGAGAAGCTCTCTCATACATTGGTAGGGAATTCGATCAAAGCCTCCGATAGGCCCACCTTCATGAAGGATCAGACCGCCATAGCCATAGGTGCGAGAATAGAAAACATCCTTCTTACACACAATCCCCACGACTCTTCTCTCTCTATCTATCATCTTCTTCTTCTTATTCTTATTCTTCTCATTCTCACCACTCGGGGGGGAAGCGAGCAACACCTGCAGACACAAGGCAAATGCACAGACAAACAGAAAAGGCAAAGACAAGCACGACGAGACATACACCACAATGACATCGAGCCATATAGACAGACATGATGCATGTGTGAATAGATTAAAGATAGATGGATTAAAGATAGATTAAAGAAATATAGATTAAAGATAGATAGATTGAAGATAGATTGAGGATAGATTAGAGATAGATTAAGGATAGAGGCACTAGTGTGAGAGAGGAGGGAGAGTAGAGTAGATGGAGGAGATGTAGAGAAGGAGTGAGGAGAACGGGGGGGGGGCCATGCCATCTACCTCGTTTCGTATCTTTCCCGAGAAGTCTAGATACTCACAAAAGAAAAAGACCAAGAGAAGAGCAAAAAGAAGAACAGGAAGAAGAAGAAGAAGACTTCTCAAGATAAGACCTGTACCTCTCTAGCTGCCTGTAGTCAAACAAAAGGACGAGAAACACCCCTTCCAAGAGTTACCTATCTACCTATCTACATCTATGTCTATCTATCTCATTACATGTCTATGCAGACATTCACGACGACATATACCTACACAGTACCTGCTACCGTGTGCCGAGAGAGAGAAAGAGAACAAAAGAAGACAGAGACAGAGACGAGATACGAGAAACAGAAAAAGGCGAATTCTACTACCTCTACTTCTCCATGCCCGAAGAAGTCTCCCACCACACAGAAGCCACAGGAAATAGAGGGATCCGGACATTCCTATCCTCAGTCTATCTATCTTCAATCTAACTATCTATCATCAATCTATCTATGTTTGAGCTATCTGTATATCTATCTTCGATCTGTCTATCTATCTGTCTTTGACCTATCTATCTCTCTATCTCTGTGTATCGACGAAGAAGAGAAGAATCAACATATGGATGATAGCGTAGATAGGTAGATGATTTACCTCTTCAAAATGGACTGAATCTAATCTCGGTAAAGAGATACTTTCCTCTTCTTCATTCTCCTCTGTCTTCATTCTCTGAGTCCTCTTATAATCTTCGTTGTCTTCGTCTTCTTCTATTGAGATAGGACAGTCCCTCTCCTCTTCTTCTTCACTTGCAAAAGAAGAAGGAGACTGAGAAGATGTCTTCTGGCGACGAAAGAGAGGATGAAAACACATAGATCTCCCATCCTTCTCGATTATAACGCGATCTGTCGGTAACATCCATTCCGGTAAGAAACGCTGAGCTTCTTCTTCTGTGAAAATGCCGTCGGCCTTCAAAGCTGAACCTCCTACACACACGAAAGAAAGAAACAGAGAGACAGACAGACGGACAAGGAATGAAAAGAAAGAAAGAGTGAGAAAGAAAGAGCGAGAAAGAGCCTCACTTCAGCTTTTCTTGTAAAGACAAGGGTATACTGTGATATGACTATACATATTCATACATATTCATACAGAGAAGCCTTTCTTCCTGTTGTGGGCAGACAGATCGATCCTATATATACAGAAAGGAAGAAAGAGAAAGAAAAGAAGAGAAAAAGAGAGAGAAATGACAGGATACAGAGAGACTCTCTGCTTACCAGAGATCGTAGAGGCGAAAGGAAGAGGAAAGGTGCTCTTAAGTGTCTTCGGCTCATCCCCGTCTGCATCATCATCATCTTCTTCACCCTCTTGGGTTTCATCTCCTTTTTCTCCTTTCTCTTTCTCTTCTTCCTTTTCCTGTCTTTCTTTGGAAGACGTGGGCTTTCCTTTTCTAAGAAAGAAGACTGGGCCCCATGGATTGTGTGGATCTATCACACCAAATCGATGGAGTGTATGTACACTGTTCAGCTGTCCTTGATTCACAAGGATTCTCTTCACCTTCTCCTTCTTCAAGCAACACACACAAACAAAGAAAAAACATAAGTCGAAAGAAAGAAAGAAAGAGGGATGAGATGAGATGAGGCGATTTCACCCAGAATAGAGAAGAGACATATGGCATATAAAGAATACCGAGAATACATACATCTACACATATAGATATGGCTATATATATGCATGTATATAGAAAGATCTGCATACTAGAAAGCAGAGGGGAGACCTATTAGCTGCTGTAATAGATATCTAGTAAGATGATCGACATATTCATCCATCCGTATATAGGTGTATGTACATGACGCATAGAAGGTAGTTGTAATTTTAATTGCGTGTCTCATATCAGTCTCTCAAGACCAAGTTGTGTTTTGGACTTTCTTTCTCCTTCTCGCTACATTCCTCTTTCTTACGTTCACGGAGAAAGTATCTCTCGATCTCTCTCTTTCTCTTTGCGTGTTTTGACTGTATCTCTAAGAGAATAATGAAGAGACTCATAGAAGAGGTCAGAAGAAAGACTCCACGACGACACACACGTCACTCAGCAGACTCGACACTTGACAAGAAAGAAAGACATATGTATGTATACATACATGTATCTATCTCTTTCTTTCTCTCTTTCCATTCATTCATTGGTCCTGTCTCTCATCTTCTTCTTTTCTCTTTGCCATCTTGCCTTTCTCTGGGATAGACTTCTCCCCCTACTTTTCGTTATCATCATTATCAGCAAGAAAGAAGAAGAAGAAGAGGAAGAAGAAGAAAAATCTACCATAGTGCCTATCTCGCAACCCTGCATGAGGAAATCATCGAGAAGAATAATATGAAAGGACAAGACGACAAGCCATTCTCACACACAAATATGAAGGAAGACATAGTCTTTTCTTCTCCTTTCTTTTCTTCTCTTTCATTCATTCAATTCTTCTCTCCATGGGCTTTTCTCTTCTTACCTGAAATGAGGAAACTGCCATATCAGGAGAGCCAGGAGTTTCACTCCTCGTCGTCGTGTGGGGAGGAGCGAGAGGGTTGGGACGACTAGGGAGGTGGTGGGGAGGCAGGTGAGTCTTGTCACTATGAAGATTATAAAGGTGACGATGAAGATGAGGAGGATAAAGGAGATGATGAGGATGATGATGAGTGTCGGTCGTTGCTGTTCTCCTGTGAGAAGTCCCACCCCAGGTAAAACTTTCCTCATGTGCTGCATGCACTACAGACATATCTGAATTCCTTAACAGCCACAAGAGCAAGAGCAACAGCAACAGCCAAAAGAATCAAGAGATCGGATAGACCACAAATCGATACATACATAGAAGGAGTGAAGATCGATAAAGAGATTAAAGATAGATAGAATAAAGATAGATAGATTAAAGATAGATAGATAAATAGATTTAGGATAGATAGATAGATAGGAGGTAGGTGGAGAACAATAGATAGATAGGAGAAAGAGAATGTGCCTTATGGTATAGGAGGTGGAGACTACTTTTTTATGAGTGAAGAAGAGGGTGTGAGGTGAGGGGGATCTTACCATGTGTATTGGTGAAGTCCGACATTGAAATCATATGAGACAGGTGAGACCGCTATGTTCTCTCCTATATCACTTAAGCCTTTACTATAAAGAACACTCAACGCTTCCTTCACATTTTTCTCTTGCTCTCTCTTCTCCATCATCTTCACTATGGGATCTCTTTTCTTTTCTTTCTTCTTTTTCTCCTCCTTCTCTCCGTGAATTTCCGCTTCAGCATATTCCTTCGCCTGTTGTTCCTTGGACTGTGTAGGTCTGGATGGCTGGTAGTTCCCCTGCTGCGATATGAGAGAAGAGATGCGATGAATGAAGTTTTCGAGAGGTCGCCGCTTCATATGGGTGAGATACTCCCCAGCTTCCCAATGAGCTTCTGTGAAGTAAAGAGAGTTTCGATCGTGTCCTTTCGTTATACAATAAGGAAGTAAGGGGAAGAAAGTTCTTCGATGTTCTCGAATATAAGCCGATCTCTCATGGAGTGTCCATGTCTTATGCGGAAATCTCTTGGTTAAGAGGGTGAGTTCTTTAGAGAAGAAATCACGAAGTATCTGTCGTTGTAGTCGTCGTTCTTGAACTAAAAGAAAAGCAGAAAGCTCATTTATCGTACAAGGTCGGTGAGGAGGAGAAGACGAAGAAGAAAGACGGATTGTGGAGTTGGAAGATGAAGATGAGGAGAAATGAGGATGAAGATCCTGGCTAGAAGAGGTACTTTCGGTTGAGAGAGGAATCTGGCAAGAGGTCTGAAAAGTTGTGTTGGGTAAGAGATCTCTCGTTGACAGAATCATGGATCGAGGAATACGAATGAAAGGAAGTTGAGAGATCGAAGAAAAAGAAAGAGAAAGAGGAATCTGAGAAACAAGGTCCTCTGGAAGTTGTTCTTTAAAGAGACAAGAAAGTTGGAGTTGACGTAAACGTTCAAGATCAGGTGTATGTACACCTGAAGATGACGGTATATCATGTTGAGGAGATGTATGATGAACGGATTGACTCTCAGGTGTATGTACACTTGGTCCCATCATCATATCATGCCCAGAAGAAGAAGAGAAAGCATGAGACGATCGTGTCTCTGTTAAAGGACCTTGACGACCACGCTGCTGATCTACGTCCCTCTCATCTTCTCCGGCTTTGGAATCTGAGAGAAAGATCGTTTCTTTCAGAGCTTTTTCCTGTTTGGCTCGTAGAAGACCTTTCTCTTTCTCATCGAGACCCTGCTGGTAAACCAAGGGCATCCACGGAATGATACCTTCCTCATCCAGATAAAAAGAAGAAGACGACGAAGACGAAGAGAAAGAAGAAGAAGAGACAACTTGGGCAGTATCTCTATGATGAAAGGATGGAGAACTTACATCATTGGAGACGTCAGAATCACTATTCTTTCTAAGGTGAAGAAGAGAGTCTTCATAGTCTTTCTCTTCTTTCAAAGAAGGAGACACAGATCGGCATGACGTCTCACTAGATAGGCCTTCCCTTTGTGAGTCTTCGGTCGGTCTTCGAACGAAATCCTCTGCTTGTTCTGATCTTCTCTCTCCTTCCCCAGAAAGAAGGCCCTGCAAATGGTCCTGTCGCCGTTGTAATCCAAGCGATTCTTCTTCTTCTTGATCTTGTTCTTCTCTTCTTTCCTTTCTTCGTTTCTCTCCTCTTCTTGAACCTCGAGTGACGGCAGGAGCAGGAGGCAAAGAAGAAGAAGATGAAGAAGAAGAAAAGAACAATGCAGAGAGTCGATGAAAGGGGCTCGAGAAGAATGAAATCACAGGCAAAACCGTTGAAGTTTCGACATCTGTCAACCACAGAATCCATAGAAAGAAGAGGAAGAGAAAGCAAGAGGCCGTCATCATTCTCGATCGTCTTTTCTCCTGTTCACTTTCTTCTTCCTCGGCGAGATATCTTCTTCTTCTTTCTTGTTCTTCTCTTTCTCTTTCTTGCTGTAGAAGAGATTGCATCCTCTCTTCTTCTTCTTTTCCTAAGGCATGCAAAGCTTCCGCAACTGCCTCACGACCCCCAGGAAAGAGGGCATAGACATGCTCTCGAGGATCACAGCTCGTCAGAAGATGAGAAGGTAGAAGAAGAAACGAAGAAGAGGTCTTTATACACTTCTTCTTCTCCTCTTTCTTCTCTTCCTCATAAGTAGAAGAAAGACAACTCCCGTTCCTCTTTTCTTCACAACTCATCTTTTCTGAAAAGGAAGAACGTCGTGTTTCATGACAAGCTACTGAAGGAGGCATACCTACAGCATCATAGGAAGAAGACCGATCTGCTTCATGAGGGGGATCGTAGATTTTCTCCTTGACTGTGGATTCCGTTACAGAAGATCTCCTCGTCATGATCGACATGACGAGGTGATGATCGTCATCGCAAGAGGTAGAAACCGAATCTAGCTCAGAATCTCTTGTAGTTCTGAAGGAAGAAGGAGACGCATGAAAAGATGAAGAAGAAGAGGAAGAGGAAGAAGTACTAGATGTCGGCGGTGGATGATGGTCGTCTGTAGTCATCGTGTTGTGTTGATAGACGGTGGGCATAGGCCAAAAGAGAGAAGAAGAGGGAGAAGAAGAAGAGAAAGATGAGGGAGAAGGCGAAGAAGAACGTCGGGAGAGTTCGGATAGAGAAGAGAGAGATGAAGACGAAGAAGAGAAGGACAAAGAAGAGAAAGAGGTAGAAGGGACTGACGTAGAGTGTTCTTGATGAGAAGAAAGAAGAGCAGCTTTCTTTGAACGTGTGACCATAGAATGGGAAGATGGTGGAGGAGGTCTTATGAATGATGAAGAGCGAGAAGAAGGTGAACAAGATGGATGATGAGAAGGACGAGGAGAAGAAGA
>NW_027156107.1:0-306 GCF_002600585.1 Cystoisospora suis | reverse complement strand
GGTGTATCTACACCCTGAACATAGATTTATCTATCGATCGATTTCTTGGTTTGAAAAGAGACACAAGGGAGTAGTAGGGAGAAAGGATCCTTTCTTTGGAAAACAAAAGATACGGAGAAAGTTTGTAGACAAAGACGGGCCTTTCTAGATAAGTTCGCTTGAACTCGGGATAGCTTAGCTTTGCATGAAGACAAGAGAAAACAAACAAGCAAACAAAATGAGTTTCACGCGCTTGTTCTTTGTCTATCTCATCTTGGTCGTCGTCGTCCGTCGTTTCCTTGATGTCACCAGCTGTATGTACACCCG
>NW_027156106.1:896-1139 GCF_002600585.1 Cystoisospora suis | reverse complement strand
GATTTCAATTACATCTGGAGTTCTTCTTCCGACTCCTACCATTTCGACTTCTGCTTCCTCGACCTCAAAAATCCTTTGGGGGTCTAACTCAATACAATCTGACGCCGCGTGGGTCCGAGTTAACTGGCGTGGCGTGGGGGGTAATGCGATTCCTAAGACTTCCTTTACCCTTCTCTTCCAGAGTGCATGGTCCGGGTGGAATCGGCTGAAGATCCCTCTTCGCCCCCCTTCGTGCATTTCTCT
>NW_027156106.1:0-276 GCF_002600585.1 Cystoisospora suis | reverse complement strand
CGATATCCTCTTGGCAGTATCCACTCACGCACGAGTTCCTCATACGACATACGCGCAGGCAACTGAACCCAATGATACCTCCCCGACCTAGCTTCTTCTTCCACTTGTCTAATTTCCCTCTCCGTGGGTCTACGACACACCGTCACGCATGGAGGGGTATGCACAGCTCTCGGGTGTTCCCTCCTAGCACCGAGAGCCACTAGTTTATCGACTCCCTCGTGCAATTCGCTGCGAAATGTCCCAGACCTCCGCACTTATAGCATTTACGATCGTTTC
>NW_027156105.1:4579-4777 GCF_002600585.1 Cystoisospora suis | reverse complement strand
GAGATTTGTCAGGGATCTCGGCTCTGGCTCTAGACCTTAGCGGCGTCTGGGGAAGCTTTTGTCGCTTTGGGATGTGCCATCGGTTACTAAATTCAATTGACAGTAATTCGGATGTACTGTCGGTGCGGTGCGTTTTCTTGTTCGTGACGACAGCACTTGAGTGTGCTCTAGTGTCGAAAATCGTTTCCTGTGACGACA
>NW_027156105.1:0-4561 GCF_002600585.1 Cystoisospora suis | reverse complement strand
AAAGTTCAACGTTGTGAGAGACGCTGATCGTTGTTGACCGGATCCCTGTTGCAGGTTGCGTCAAATCCTGCATGAATTCATGAGCGTGAGAAGCGATGCCGTGTCGCGAAAGGACGAACAGAACTCGACTGCGTGAATTCTCTGCTTCGACTGTTTGAATTTTTGCGTGGCTGTAATTTCCGTCCGTGTGAGAACGCTGAACAACGGAGAGTTTCTTCACTGACCTCACAAGAAGGGTGTCCTCGTGGAACAGCGTACGGATTGGAACCCGTAGGCTGTAAGTCACATGGTGGAAGAGTAGTATGTATGTATATATAGGTATAGGTAGCTATACACATATATATGTTTACATATAATTAGCTCTCTCTGTACGTACTATATATATACCGCATTCCCCTTCTTCCTTCATTTGTGACAGCAGGCGACAAGCCATTGTGGCCGGCGGCTACTTGCGACTAACCAGGGGTAGCGGTAGCGACCCAGCATGCCAGGGCAGAATCTGGAGCCGACACCGAACTGCGTTGCTTCCACTTATTTGTTTTCTATATTTCACCTGGCTAGTCATAGGGGGCTACCGCGGGCGTGAAGCCGAAAGGCATCTACCGGGCGGCCTGACACCTTGCACCCCTGCCAGGGGCAGTCAAGGAAGTCTCTCTTGCTGTGGAGACGTCTCCCTGAGGAGAGAGAGAGGTGTACGCCACGCTGGCGTGCAGGGGGCTCAGGAGAGAAAAAAAGAGTCTTTTCTTTGTTGATGGATTGAAGAGCGAGGAGGGAGGCACAAACAAAAAATCAAAAAAACCCATCGGGGTGTGCCTACAGCGCGCCGGCGGCTGCAGTTTGCGGGCGATGGGCTTTGAGGCCGTAGTGAGTTATTCTTTTCTTCCTTCTTGTGTTTTGAATGAATTTTCTGCTCCTGTTTTTGGATGCGAAGGACCTTTCGAAACGGAAAGACGGAAGAGGAAGTGGGACGACAAGGACCAGAGCGTAAGGAGCGCTTCGCTCCTTCTCGTTCCTCGGCGCAGCCCTGCACATGCACATGAAGGTTCCGGAATGTTGTATCCGAGTAAGGGCAGGGAGATTTTCCGCTTGGGTGAGAGATGTCTTCGTCCGGCAAAAGAGCGTTTCTCACTTTCGCTCCGTGTGGTGCCTTGAGTTCATGGTATCATTCGATTTGGCGTGGTCTGTGTGTGACAGGCCGAAGCGTAGAAAGTTTTCCCACGTGTCCTCTCCCTTTCCACGGAAGACGTGATGAGAAGACAAACGAAAAAAATGTCCTTTTTTCGACTCGAAGGTACCCACATAGCGGGGGTGGGTACGCCTTCTTTGTTCCTTATACGTGCGACGCGCTGCCAAATCGTCCGTCCTGGGATCTGATCTTGTGCCGGGCCCGCGAGGTTGCCAAACTAGCAAGGCGCTTGGGCTGTTTGCTCCACAAAAATCTTTTGTCCTTGATACCGATTCCGGTGTTTTCCAGTGTCACGCTTTCGTCTAGATAGTGGACGACACCGCCGGTCTGCGCTTGGCGCTCTTTAGTTCGGAGCGACAACGCGACTGAATGCATGTTGCACACCGTCCCGCGCTCACTGGGCCGCGACACGGTCAAGGTGTCGCGGGGATAGGGAAACCTTACACAACGTGTATCAGAGAATAGAGAGTGTCGGTAAATGCCGGCACTGCGTCACCGGCAACACGGCAAAAGCGCTTGCATCAAACGCCCCGCACAGCGTACGTTCCCAGATCTGCCGCAAGTTCGGCAACAAGTCTGGCGGTACCCAGTAGCTTGAGGGCGTGAGAGAGTGCCAACCCAACAAAAGAAGACAAAGACGTCTGCTTCTCTCGGATGCGACGGTGTTGGTCAACGAACTGCAAAAGCGGTCTCGGCAGGGGAGCGGGAGAGTGAGTCAGTGCAACTGTCCTCGTGGTCTCAGCCCTCACAGCGGTGATGCCCAGTCCCCCACAAAAAGGAAATACTTGGTATCTTTGCCGGACCACCCCGGGCCGACTTTATTCTTTTCTCTGTCGTGCTCGTGGGCAAGACAACACGCCATGTGTCTACAGATATTCTTGGCGCAGTCCCGGGACCACGTCGAAGCATTCTGAAATGATCAGGCGTCAGATGCAGTCCAGCGCAGCCCCCGATTTCCTCCCGCAGTCCGGGCAAGTGTGGTGGCATACGCAGGGGGCCATCCTTGTCCGGGATGATTCTCCCGTAAGCGCTGTCAGTCGCTGCCTTCCCGGCGTGGCACAAGTCGTCACCACGGCGACGGGAGCTGATCTGACCTGCGTGATGCTGATGAGGCCACGGGTGGTCAGCACCACCGAGCAACGGCGCACCGCAGAATACCTGAGCTGGAACGACGCTCTTTAGCCAGGCGCGTTGCCCACTGCATCAACAAGCTTGTAGGGTCCAAGCTGAAGTACTGTTTCACTTTTTCCTTCGGATCCCTCTTTCTTCGGGTTCTGGTTGTTTCTGACTTGGACCTTTGTACGGACTTACTGAGACATGAGGGACAATAGCAATATTGCACCACGAACTCCCCGCTGAGCACTAGACGTAAGTGAAAAAGTCGCGGGTTGCGGAGGGNNGGGGGGGGGGGGCTATTCACGGCCGGACTTTTGAGAGTTCTTTCCCAGTGTTTTCTTCGAATGAGAGAACTCCTCGCGACTGTAAATTCTAGCGCCAGAACAAAGCGTACCTGAGTTACTAAAAAGACGTCCTGTTTGCATTGGGGGGGGGAGGTTGCGGTCGTGCGCATCCCGGAGGGCGGATCCCATTTGTACACTTGGTCCAATAGCTCCAGGCGGCGAAGGGCCCTGTCTGTAGTAGCGAGATAGAACAGGACGACTTTTGTCTCAAGGTGCTGCGTGCTTCGTTTGGTAAGTACTCGCACTTTAGTTCGTGAGCCTACAGGCTTCTCCGGCTCCTGAATCGTACCCTGAGTTCTGCAAACTCAAAAGCATTCGGCTTGGAACACGCCGACGTACGCGGGGGAGCAGCTAGGCTGCCCCCCTGCTTCTGTGGCTACTCTTCCTTCCTTGTTGGGGTACTTTTCGGGTCACGGGCCTGTCTTGTAGGCGTACGGTTGCGACTCAGCATGATCAACCAGCGGACGGATCGCACACGGATGTCAAAAAGAAAAGCAAGTTACCTTGGGCGGAGAGTTGTGTATGTATGGTAATCACGGTGACAGATACGGGTCTTTGAGGGATGGTGCTGTGTAGGGATGGAAACCGGACGCAAAGACGGACTTGCATAACCCCTCAGGAACCGGACTTCCAAAGTGCATCCCGTACAGGAGAACAACCCTCGGCGCGCCAACAGGCTCAACCTAGTTACAGGCAGTCCCGGAACACGTCGGCACTCCCAGGACACTGTCCCATCACGCATAGGCTTGCTGATATTCGTCCGCGGTACGAAAACTCCTCGCCTAGATTCCTTTCTCACGCAGGGTGAAGTCGCATTGCCGAGTGTACGCGCAGCCCGAGAACTGTCGGGCGCGTGCGGCAGAAGCGCCGGCGTCTTTTTCTCCTCTCTTCAGTTCCGAATGTACTTGTCTTTCTCTGACTACTCAATGCAGCTAGGAGAAACTAAAATAGAACGGCAAAATTGGAGTGCACTGATCTGCCCCGGGTGTGCCGCCCCGCAAAAGCGCGTCGTACACGGCTCTGGTGTGCTGCTAAATCTAAACGGGTCGCGGTCTTTTTTGCAGACTCCCCGTCTCCTTACAGCTCTGGCACTTTTGCTTCCTTGGTTGCACGTTTTGGTCGTGATCCCGTTCCCTGGGTCACGGAGAACACCGGCACCCTGGAGGGACCGAGGGTGATGCTGCCGGGGGGTTGGATTGTAGGGCAAGGCATAAATTCCACGCAGCCCAGACTGAATAGTTTATCAGTGACGGCAGGCCCGTCACCTTCGGTGTTGGCAGCTAGCGTGGAGGCCGTGCGCGGCCAGAGGCGGTGATGATATTGCTCGGAGAATGCTTCGACGAAACTCTCGGAAGCGAATTCGCAACTTGAGTGATTGCGACGAGAAAGATGAGGTCCACCGACGACACGACCTAACAGCCGCATGTCTGCGTGGACACCGGATGGTCGCTCACACGGACTTGAACGGTGATGAACCCGCGGCGGGCCCGTGTGGGCGAACACGGGGCGCTCGAAAGTGCAGCTTGCAAGCAAAAGGACCACGGCAGCATAGCTCACTCTGGGGACACTCGAGTGTCCGGGTCATCTGGCAGTCTCCTGCGCGGAGCCGTTCCTAATGTCGGGACAAGGATCCGTAGTGCTAGTATACCGAAGCCCTCATTTCTACAAGGTAGTCAGAGGACTCGACATTAGGTGTCCCGTGATTGTTGGGTCGTCCGGTAACGAGGAGAGCACACTGTGGTTGGCAGCTAGGCGGTCGTCACGGGGTCCAGCGGAGCTAGGTCGGGGTGTGCATGTCACAAATATGGAAGGTGATCACAGGAGGCGTATATATAGTGTATAGGGAGAAACTACCTATATGAAAATGTATATATATAAGTGGCTTCCTATACCCACATATACAATCTCCTCCAAC
>NW_027156104.1:10533-10815 GCF_002600585.1 Cystoisospora suis | reverse complement strand
AAGCAGTGCCGTGCGAACTTGCTGAGGGCTCAGGTATACCAGAAGAAGTACGCAGACAAGAAGAGAAGACCTGTGAGCTTTAGGGCAGGAGACAAAGTCTGGCTTAGTTCTCAGAACATTAGCATTGATGGCTTTTCCACAGTGTTGAAGGACAGATATCTTGGGCCATTTAGAATCCTAGCAATGATAGGCAAGTCAGCTGCACGTTTGGACTTACCACCTACCATGAGAATGCACCCGGTGTTTCACGTTTCTTTACTGCGACCGGCCAGAGAACCACCA
>NW_027156104.1:9858-10043 GCF_002600585.1 Cystoisospora suis | reverse complement strand
GAAGAGGTGTCACAAGTGATCGTCCCGTGTGTGGACGATCCTGCGTGACTGGTTCCTGCATAGTGAATCCTTAAAATACTACGTATATGTTGCAAGTCGTTACTAATATTCGTGTTCTAGGTGTGCGCAGGCTAATTCCATCATGCGCAACGCTAACTGCTGTTTGGACATTCGTTGTGACCCAG
>NW_027156104.1:0-9831 GCF_002600585.1 Cystoisospora suis | reverse complement strand
GTGTATGACGACCTACCTGGTATGGTATTGGGATGCATAAGAAAGAAGTGTTACCTCTGTGTCGCGACAAGAAAGGTTCAACGTTGTGAGATAAGCTGATCGTTGTTAACCGGATCCCTGTTGCAGGTTGCGTCAAATCCTGCGTGAGTGCGTGAGAGTGACAAGCAATACGTGTTGCGAAAGGACGAACAGAACTCGACTGCGTGAATTCTTTGCTTTGACTGATTGAATTCCTCGCGTGGCTGTAAATTCTTTCCACGTGAGAACCTTGAACGAACGGAGTGTTTCTTTACTGAGCACACGAGAAAAGTGTTCTCGTGGAACAGCGTACGGAGTGAAGCCCGTAGGCTGTACGTCACAAGTTGGAGGAGTTTGTATATGTAGGTATAGGTAGGCACTTATATATATACATTTTCATATAGGTCGCCGCTCTCTATACACTATATATAGGCCCCTTTCATCACTTTCCATATTTGTGGCATCCGCTGTCTCCCGGATTTACCAGTGGCATTACTGTGTCAACACTTCGTGACTACTCTGGCTGCATTTCTTCCGGTGCATGGCAGCTAAAAGCCAAGGCCCCGCTGCCGCACGGGCCCCCTGTCGGACCATCAATCTTTTGGGTAGGATCGAGTCAGCTCGTCGATGGTGACTGATCCGCAAGATCTAACTCAACAGATATTAATTTTCCTGTTTACTTTGGCCGATCATGGCCACTGTTCAGCAGACGCGGGCAAAGAAACAATCCTTACAATCGGGAGGCCTTAATCGCATTGATGCTTTGGATACGATACTCGGTCTGCGGAACTAGAGTTAAGCGGCTGAAAAAGGTAAGGGGAGGCGCTCGCTTGTGTGCAGGGAAGTCGTTCGCTTTGAAGGTAGTGAGTGAGCCAGTCGGAGTAACCCCTCCGCCACCTGACTTTCACCGGCGGCAAGCCAAATCTACCCTGAATTTGCTCTGAGAGACCAGTGTACAAGCAGAAAAATTTTCCCACTGGTGCCAAGCCAGGCAATACTTTGGCCATGCAACGAATGCCAAAGTCGTTCATCACTGCGGATAACGAGAACCAAAGACGAGCGGAAGGCGAGTCTTTTTCACGTCGGGTTGTATGCAGACGTCTGAACACCCAATGCCATCAGGCCAAAGCGACAACCGGACAGCACGACCGGTCTTTTCTTTTCGTGTTATGGGCGCAGAAAGCACACGCAAAAGCCAGGATCGACGAGCCACTGCCGTGTGGCGTTCACTTTGCTGTTCCTGCGCGAGGTGCGCGTCCCGAGTACAGGTGCGCTGAATAAACAGCTGACTACTAATAACCTGTTTCTAGAGGATGCTTCAGACCTTCATCCAGGGGCGTCGCCAGCCTCTTCGCCACTGCCCAATCAAGAGCCACCATGGTCCTCTCCGGTTTTTGCCATCCAGGTCTGATCTCTCTTGCCAACCACCCAAATCCGTCCGTGCGAAAACTCCACTCGGTGCATATGTAGGCTCAGCTCCCGCGCAAAGCGGCGGATCACTGGGCCTTCACCACGTCGACAGAAGGAGATAACAGCGCCTGGATTCCCCGCACGTCCGACGCGACCAGCGCGATGCAGGTAGTGTGTGCTGTCTGCGTGCATATCACAAGCAAAGTCTGTGACGATGTGAATACAAAAGGTCTTCGGCGCCCACTCATGAATGCCATTACATCTCGACGCGCGGCGCTGGCCCCTCCCCCAGCACGCACCGGAGCGCGCGAGATTCAAACGTACGCGATAGAGTGCACCTCTGAACAAGCCTCGAAGAACTCAGAGAACCTCATGAGCTAACTGCAGGCTTCGAAAGTGTATGACATGCTCACTCGCACACTTGCGCTGTGTCAGCTTATCGGCAGGGCGCCTGTTCTCTGAGACTCTATGACAACCAGTTGTACCCGCACAGCGAACCGCAAGAGCGTTAGCCCGCGTGCTAGAGAAAGAACAAGCCTCCTCTCCTGCGCACTCATATTCAGCGCCGAGCCACTCATCGACCCTTCGCGTGGTACAAAGCCGCGACTTGAAAGTCGCGTCTTTCTCGGGTGCTAATCTTGGAGTCAGACGACGGTCGACACTCACACAAAACACAATGCCCATTCAGGAGTCGCGCTGCTAGCTCAGAACTTACGACTGTACACTCGCCAACCCAGACACAATCGTATGCGTTTCCCTTGAAAATCTCTCTAACGTCATCTTGCCTGTGGGAAGCTGTAAATTCACTGCAATGTCCACATCGACAAAGTCGAGGCCTCTGGTTGCAACATCCGTCGTAATCCACGCAAAACGTGTTCCCCGTTCCGTCGGTGGTTCCCAGCCAGAACGAGGCTTCTTCCCTGGTGTCGCCGAGACTGAAGAAGGCTGGCCATGAAGCAGCTGCCGAAGACGAGACCGGCGCTGTGCCTTAGGAAGCCAGCCGTTCAGGAGACCCGTTTCTATCGCCGGCTCCACATTGCGCAACCACGCCTCAAGCCAGGCAGCTGATTTCTGAAGCATCGCCACAAGACAGATGAAGTGATCCCAGCGAAGAGAACAACTGGATCTGCAGTAAACGTTTTTAGTTTGCTCTACGGCCGATATAGACGTTCTGCGATCACAAAACACGGGACGACCACGCGTCGGGACGCTACAGTGATCAGTCAGCTTACACGCTACGAACACACACCACGCAGCGGGCTCGCCGGTCGCGGCGTTAACGCCACCCAAGGAGAGAAACATCATCTTACCTGTTTGTTGCAGAAAATCAGAAGCCTCTTCTCTAGCGGTTCCGCCTTCAAGAACTTCTTGAGGTTGCGCAAAGTGTCGTCGTTAGTACTTTCAACAAACATGTGGATCACATTGTCTGGAGGTCTCGCATCGTTTTCTTTAGGGAAAGCACGTTCTTTCACGTCCATCTGTTGCGCAGCCAGAGCGCGCTCTTGGGTTGCGGCCGGTCTCTGTGCCGCAGAATGATTCGAGTAAGAAAGCTCAGGTGTACCCCACAACGAGCTGGAGCGTAGTACTTCAACGTGTGCCCGGCGAGACATAAGAAGTTTTTCTCTGACTGAGGGAAGGGGTAACCGGGTAACCGTCGCGGAAACAAGCAAGAGTTGCCGGACGGAAGAGGCTGAAGGAGAAACAGGAGGAGCCAGAGAGGCGGACTGAGCAGCGGAAGTTGAGCAAACGGAAAAAGACACATTGGGAACTAAGCACGCCCCTTCGCGTAACTGCTGTTGTGACATGTTGCCGTCGGTCGTACGTGCTTGCTTCATTTTCACCTCCACGCAAGCGTTCGCGGATTCTCTTTCACGGCCCGCTTCTCCCCACAAATCAGCAGGTTTTCCGTTCCTCTCGTCCTCGCTCCGCGTGCGTTCGCTAGCCCAGTGCTTGCGCAGATGCTTCATTATGGTCCTGACATCTACGAGAGTGTTGTGTCGACCCCCGCTCAACGGCGGCTTGGACAGCCGTACCATGAGTTCACGACTAAGGCGCTGGCGGAGTTCAGCGAAACGTTTTATTCGCTCCCTTGCTAGCATCTCCGACTGCTGCTTGTAGCCTAATCGGCTCTGGTTTCCCTGCTTGATTGTTCTCAGTACACTCCAGAGAACATCGCTGGCCTGGCTGCTGTGGGTAAGCTTTTCCTCTTCGGCTTCCGGTCCTTCTCTTTGCCCTTTCAGCTTTTGCAGCAGATCCGCCCGCTCCGTCCTCCTAGCTTGCCTTTCTTTCCGCAACGTGTAAGAGGCCTTTCTCTCCCATTCGTCCTCCATCATCCTCAGACGTTGTGCCATCTGCCACACGAGACGCTTCTGCCGACGAGCCTCCCGTCCGTCCATCCTTTTCGCCACCTGGCTAGTGTCTAGATTATCTCCCTGAGAAGCTGGCTCGGTGAGATGCAGGGAACCCCAAGCCTTGTCACCCCCTGCGTCGCCTTCACCTAGGAGACGTTCGTCCGCCATCGTCTCGGCCCTCTGCTCCTTCATACCGCTTTTGAACTCTCTGTCGCCGGTCACCGCGTCTCTATCGGTGTCCTTGCCTTTCACGTGACCGCCAACTTTCCAGCGTGCTAGCGCCAGAGAAGTGAATGGCTCGTGGCCCTTAATTGCTATATCGCCAGCTGTCCCTCGTTTTTGATAGGACTCGCGACTGCCGCTACAAAGCTGTTTGCTCTCCAGTAAAGCATCGCCCTCATCCAGCACGACAAAGCTGCAGGCGCGGAGACTGACAAGCCGTCGAACCCTACCCCGAGGAGAAGTAAGAAAGGAAGCCAAGCGGCCAGGAGTGGCTACTATGATATTTGGCCTCTGCTTCTTTAGTCTCTTAATTTGTCTACCTGCGTTCGCTCCTCCCAGCAACAAGAACGGACGAAGAAGCGGGTTACACGAACACCCGACGAGACATGTACAAACCACTGACTTAGTCTGTTCTGCGTCGGGGGCTGAGATGTCACCAACAGCTGTTGCCCGTTTCTTCTGTTGGTGCTGGACAGGCGAGGAGGAAGGTCCAGTGAGCCGCCAAGGCGGCGCAAGGCAGGAGCCTTCCGAGGTGAATCGGCCAAACTCGTTCTGAACACCTTGTGCTGTAGGAGCCGCGGTGCCGTCTCGACACCGCAGACTACCACTGCTTCGGCCGAGGCTAGAGGACGAGGAGGCGAGCTGACCAAGATTTCTGTCCAGCCCTTCCTGAAACCTAGATATGTTCGTAACGAGTGTCTGACACACTGAGTAAATCTGTGCGGCAAGTTCCCGGCCCGGCGCTAGGATCAGCGCTTCTACAGAGGGATCGGACGCTCTCCGGGGAAAGCTCCTATGACGCTCGAGCAATCTCTGAAGCAGCGGGAGAAGATATGCCAGCGTTTTGCCGCTTCCTGTGCTGGCCTCAACCAGGAACACCGAGGTGCCCACCTTCCCACATTCTGCCAAGAAAGGGTTCGCAATGAAGAAATCGGGGACGGGGACGGACGCCGGAGATCCAGGAAAACCAGGGGCGTGAGCAGACGGAGTAGGAAGATGTAGAAAGGGTGACCCAGTGTTCCCCCGGGAGGAGCCAAGAGACATGGAGGAAGGGGCCGCATCAGGAGAGATTGCCCCTTTAGACAAGCAACAGGTAGCTGGCACCTTTCCTAGCAGCAGCCTGCTGGAGGTGAGGCGCTGTATTTCTGTGGGGGCTACAATGGCGGCCGACTTGAGAGCTCGTAGGAGAGCTGGGTTCCTAATACCAACGGCCTCGAACCCCTCACGGTCGAAAACCGTAGTAGGAGTTGCTGACCCAATACTCCATCGTCCCCTTTCCTCTTTACCTCTCACTCCCGCTCCGCCACTGGAGCCCACTCCACGATCTGTGCCATGGTTTGCCTTCGCTGTACAAAGGCGGCTCGTCGAGGTCTGCTGTCCTGCGCTGGCATCTGCGGTGCATTCTAATTGCTCGTCCTGCACACCTTTTCCACCCGCTGCCTTGGCCTCCGAAAATTTGCATTCGCCTTTCAACTCATCTCTCTCCTCCTGAATTTCTGTATTGCTGCAGAACGAAGCAGACGATTTCTGGTCCTCACCCAGCACCAGACTCCCGGCAGCGTAATGTGACAGCTGATCATCACTGACCGTGTGTTTACCAGCTAGGCTGTTTTCACAGTGCGAGCCTACTCTCAATGTCTCGGGGGTCAGGTGAGAGAGCGCCGTGAGATCTACGAGACCCCTGACCTGCTTGAAAGGATGTTTACTGGTAAGAGATGGAGGAAGCAAGCGGATGCCCGGCCAACTCGTCGACAACGGAAGGTTCGACGAACCTAAAGATCCTAGCAGCTCTTCGGCTGACTCGGTGTCCGGACCTGCAGTACACCCGCGCGTCATGGAACGTGCTTGTTGTGAACGTCGGTGCTGCTTCCCTATTTTGATGGCCCCTCCGAAGCCGAGGAACTCAGGAGAGGCCACTGGCCGATGATCCTGCCTCTCAGCTGTTTGGCGGTGGTTCCCGTTGGGTCCGACGGCCGAGCGAATTTGTGCCCCGTGTGCTGGGCTGTTTAGCGTGGGGGCGACTCCTGTAGGGCGCAAGAGTTCGTCCGCTCCGAACCGCCGTTGTCCGGTGTCATCGTCCCCCCGTGTGCGTTCCCTCAGCCTCAACCGAGCCGCTCCCATCATACGCCCCGGCTTCAAACTTCCCAGCTTCTTCCTGGACCAGCTACACCCTTTTCCTCTTATTACAACCTGCTTAGTCTTTCCCTTAGAGACGTTGTCCCTTCTAGGCGTCTGCCCGTCAACCCCTTCAGGCTCGACTCGTCCGCTTCCCTCCCCGCGCTGGGCTTTCTGCCTTCCTATGCGCGCACCGGCTCCATCCACTGCATGTCGTCCGCCCGCGTTTAATGCACCAAGAATGCCGATGGTGACCTCAGCGACGCGTGATTCTCTTTCCCTTTTCCTAGTAGGAAAAGCAACTCGCGTATATTTTTGGCACTTGCCCGGGTTGGATGCTAGCCCACGCCGCGGCCTCGAACTGGGAACACCAAGCTTCAAGCCCCGTCGGGTCCGAACTTGCCCAAGTGTTAGTGAGGATTCCGCACGCGCCCCGCGGCTTCGTCCTCGGACTTTCCCCTGTCCCCCTCCATCGCTGGCTCGACCGCTGCATCGTTCGCTCTTGAGAACACTCCAACTTTGCGTCTCCCTCAAATTCAGACTGCTTGCAAGTAACCTGCCGTCACCGGTGGCACCGGCTTCCCTGATCTCCTGTCCCACGCTGACGAAGCGGCTTTGGTCTGAGTGTTGAACCGCTCCGTCCACTGTGCCGACTCGGTCCGGGAGGAGATGTAGTCGGCTGAGTTGTACGGAGCGGTTCAACGCCAGGTGCTCAACCGGGAGTGCGCAACTAGCGAAAGCATGGAGGGGCCGCCTTGAGCACGTATCGTCCCCGCAAAGCCGGCGGGCTCGTGTATGCGGGACCGAAAAGACCGGAGGTTTAACTACCGCTGCTAGACTGCTGAAAGAGCAGCAAGGAGCCCAAGCTGACAGAACCCCTCGTCGCTCAGAAGGGTTCTTCGTCGAAAGGCAAGAAAAAGCTTCTTTGTACAGAGCCCAGAAGGGAGAAGAACCGGGCAAGCCTTGATCTACGGCCTGACTCCAACAACGCGCCCACCGATTAGTCAAATTACCACAGCAATTTCTGCGTCTGGCACGTCGCAAGGTGGAGCATGCAACACTTGAAACACTGCTTAAAAAAGCCAGCCGTCGACACCGTGTGACTACGTGTGCCTTGCTGGCGCCGGCGGGGAGCCCAGTGGTTTCCTGCTGGTCTCGGAGCGGGTCCGGGTACGCGGAACAAATGAATAAGGCCGGAGGCGAGACACCGCTCGATTCAGCGCCGCGGCGATGCTGTCGACGAAGAGACAAAGAAGGCGTCCGGTGACAAGGACACAGAACATCTAAAGGACTGCAGGCTGAAAGTGTTGACGCGCGGTGATGCACCGACGGAGAGCAGGATGGGGACAGGTAAGCGGACGATTTAGGGCAAGCAAAAAAAAAGGAAGACGCGGGAGTCGAAGCAAGCCGTCCCGGGGGACACCAGATCAGGAGGGGACACAACGGCCCGCTGGAAAAGCGAGAATCGTAAAAGGGTGAAAAAAAGAAACGTGGGATCTCAGAGCTGCATCCTTTACAGATCACTGCCGACTGCGCCAGCCCGTCTACGCCGCACACTGGAGTGAATCCCGTAAACAAAATCCCTTGAGTCAGCAGCAAAAGCCAAGGGTGCAGCCGAAGGGGCTGCTGCCCCGGCAGCATGTATTGTCTCCTGTGTCGAACGCACACGTGGAGCTACCTCACTCACTTATCGAAACTCAAAACCATGACACCAGCTAGAGCCCGTACTACTGGCAGACCAACGGTGGGGGCACGATAAATGACTACACGGGAAAGACGCGGACGTTTCAAAAAGTAGTAGAAAGTAGATGAACAACTATGTGGTAATTCGGAAACAAGCAGCCCGAACTTAGGCGAGGCAGCGCCGCCTCGGAAAAGTGGGAAAAATATCAAGCCGACCCAAGCGTTCACTTGTCTCCCCCGCCGAGGCCCCGACAAGCCCCGGCTGCCCGCTTCTGTGTGTCACACACACAGCGCATTTTCGCAGCGCCGCGGTTGAAGCCCTTGTTCCGGGCTACACGGTGCGACTTTCTCAGGAAAAGAGCTGGCGCACAGCCGGCTTGTTGACTCAGGTGGAATGTAAAAACGAGGGACGGTGTTCTCCCGTGCATACCACGTCTGCATATGTAACTCGGAAACAAAGCAGCCTCGACGACGCAGCGAATGCGACAAATGAGTGTAGCGACGAGCGCCATCACACACTTTTACAAAAGGACTCCACAGGCAGTACTCCATGACAAGAAGAATGACGGATGCTTTAGTGGTCCACAAGCCGATGTGCTGTTTGTGCAATATACATGGATGCACACCCCTGTTGCACTTCTGTGATAGGCCGGACGGATGGTGGCCTCCTAGACAATTGTCGATTGAATGAAGCTGCAACTCTTCTTTCAACAAAAGGGGCTGCACAGCTGTTGTAGGCCGGCCTTTCGAGTAACACGTGAGAAAAGTTCCTTGACGCAACTGCGCGCATGTTAATGCTTTGGGTGCGAACGCTGTCGAGATTCGCCTCACCCGACCATGTTTTCTTGTGCGAAGACGCATCATCCAAGGCTTGTTCGGTGACTGCGGGCTCTTCGCGAGGCCCGGCCGGGGCATGTGCAGGGGAATTCCACCGCAGGGACGTCCCGCACGAAAGTCGGAAGGACAGAAGTAGACGTAGGAGGACCGGGGCTGTCGATCTATAGTCGGCGCAGAGCCGTAGGGTAAAGCTTAGAGATAGCCAAAACTTAGCGACACAGGGCGCCGACGAAGTCACCACGATAGCGGCCAGCGGCCTAGGAGTCACCCCGCAACTCGGCGACAACCGCGCTAGGCGCGGACAACCGGGGTCCAAGAAGTTGAGGATCTCGGCGAAAGTAGCACGTACAGACCTGGCACAACGTTTGATAAGCAGCTCGCACGATTTTAGGAAATGCTATCACCCCGTATTAAGCAGGGGGAAAGCTACTAAGGACAAGAACACGCAGCGCCAGCGCGCAAAGGAACAGCACGCGCGGCCGCGCAGAGTGGTAACCAAGCCACGGGGAAAAAGAACGGACCCCAGCAAAAACAGCACGCAGAGAACCCGTTCCACTTGTAGTAGACTCGTTGGGTGCCCCGCATTCGGCCGGGTGTAGATTTAAACAATCCTTAGCGACCAGCGCCAACGGCAGGCGACCAGGCAGCGGCAGCCACAAGGCCGGGGTCAGCATAACACCACTCGTCCGGCAAATAGGAAGTAACGTGGCTCCTAGGGGAGCCTAAACAAGATTAGAAAAACAAACAAGCAGACCGAGTAACCACTAAGCGAGAAAACAGTAGCAGTGCCACTAGAAAAAGGGAGGAGGGAACCAGCTCCCGCCTAGCAGCCAGCACTCCAAAGGACGGTACAGCGCAGCGCCGGGCCCTCACGCCGTCACCACGCCCTCCAGAGGGAAAATAAGTAAAAGATGGCTCCTAGAGCGTAATGATTCTTGGCGTCCAGAGACTACTCGAGGTCGACTTCGACGTCCCGAAGGGTGACATCTCGACTGGGTGTCGCCTGATCGTCGCCCATAGTCCGTCGACCTCGATACGCCTCTCTCCGTCTTGAACCAGTACCTTCGGCGAAGAACCTAAGATGCGGACTTAGCCTCTCCGACGGCTAACTCGGCGTTCTGGCACTCCAGTTCGTTGGCCGCACCTGCGTTGAGGTGTCCACGTCCTGCAGACCTTCGCTGTAATGATTCTAGGG
>NW_027156103.1:12761-18884 GCF_002600585.1 Cystoisospora suis | reverse complement strand
ATGCATGAATCAATCGATGTATAAATCGATGTATATACATAAATACACGAAGATCTATCTATCTATATATATGTATATGTGCCGGTGCCTGTGGAAATATTTCGTGTATGTGGCGTAGAGGTATGCTTGTTTTCGTTTCTTTCTTGTCTGTTAGGCAATTTCGTTACTTCCTTTCTTTCCATCCATCTTTCTCTCGAACCCGAGCTTCTCATCTGCCGTTCTCACCGTCCTCACTCTCTCTTGTTCTCCTTCTCCCTCTTCTACTTCTACTTCTTCATCCTCTTCTTCCTCATCTCTCAGTACCTCCTCTTTCTCTTCTCCCCCCCCTTCTTCTTCTCCTCCTCCGGCCTTTATCAAGCTTGTGAAAGCGGCTTTGTGCTTCTGGTCGAATACACTCACTATTGTTCTTTTCTCTTCATCTTCTTCTTCGTCTTCTCGGGGAACACATGCACTTGAAGGTGCAAGAGAGATATCTCCATCCGAGAGAGAAGACGACCCTGCTTCAAAACAAGCAAAGATAGAGGCGAGAAATGTCGAGAAGAGAAAGAAAGAGAAAGAAGAGGAGACCGTCTATCTCGATTCTCAGACAAGGTTCATAGCATCGACGTTCTGTAAAGCCGCCTGGGGTCTAGTCTTTCTATCAACGTGTGGAGAAGAAGAAGAGATTGCGTCTTATGCTCTTCTCGCACTTCTTCCTCTAGCAGAATATGAACTGAAGAAGAGAAGGGAAGAAGAAGAAGAGAAAGAAGAAGAACCGAGTTTTCAGGGAGAAGAGAAGGGAGATGAAGAAGAAGATGTGACAGATATTGCAGCAGAAGCAGAAGAAGGACGGGAGACAGCGGAAAGGATGAGAGACAGCAGAGAAGAGACCATACAAAAGAGAAGAAGAGGACGAAAGAGGTCGTTACTATCGAAAGAGAAGAAACAAAAGCAAGATGAATGGCGATTGAAAGAAGAAGATCTAGATATCATCTTAAGAGTCTTCTGGATATCAAAGAGTCGGCATGTCGCAGAGACTGCTGCTATTCTTCTCGATAAGCTTTTACTCAAGGGCAGATTCTCCTCCAATCAAGAAGACATAGAACACGCCACCAAACGGTAATTTCAAAGAAAGATCGAAAGATCGAAAGAAGAAAAAATAGATGAGAAGAAAGAAGAAAAACAAAAGGCAGAATCCTGTGTTGTCGCTCCTCATGTATTCTTGGGTCCCGGTGTACATACACCCTCTTCGGGGATGCTAATAAGAGCCACAGAGGCCTCAGTGACGTTCGTCTTCATGAATAGAACATATTCCTACAGGTCTTTATGCGAATAGACGCAGATCTATGTAGATATACATCTCTCTCTCTATATATAGATATATATAGAGAGAGGTCGATTAGTCCATATATGTGGTGGTGGTGGTGGTGGCTAGACGCACGTCGTCGTCAGAGGATTGCGAGGTTGATGTAGACGGGTCGGATCTTCACTCTGTGTGTGTGTTGCACACTCCTCATACACCTATATATATATAAGTATGTATGTATGAGTATATATAAATATATATAGTGATGTCTTGCTACTCTTTCGGCTTATTTAGATCTATCCTAGTATCTCTGTCTCTGTATATTCTCTACATATATACATATAGGGATCTGGGATAGTAGTAGTAGTAGGAGTATTTATTTGAAGTGTATGTCTTCATGCATGTGTAAGAATTTCTTTCAGAGTCTGCTCACTTGTATATGATGACTCGAGCTGTCTAGTGTATGTCCACTGGAATATCTTGTTTGTTTCCCTACAGAACATCACGTATCGAGACAGATCTTTCTATTCTTCTTCAATTTGCTTTGCAACACCTACCGTCTTCCTCGAGATCTTCTTCTTCTTCCTCTTCATCTTGTTCCTCTTTATACGCCCCCAAACCCTACGGAACTATCTCTCCGCCTTCTGCTGCTCGACTCCTCATGGATAGAGCATCTTCAAACTCTTCTTCTTCTTCTTCTTCGCTTTCTTCTAGTTCTATTAGGGACGAGAAGCTTTCTCCTAATCGAGAGAGGGCGGGAGTAGTGTATTCTTTCGCGAGTCGTGTGGTGGAAGGTTTCTGGGGCTTGGCGTCTCCGTGTGTGAAGAATGTCTCTTTTCTCTTGAAGGTTCTCATAGGGAAGGAGAGAGAAGATAAGAAAGCAGAGGGAGGAGGAGAAGAAGAAGATGACTGGCCTGTGCATTCTTCGTCTTCTGTGTTGTCGTCTTTAACAGAAGAAGAGAGATTGATACTTCTTTTCTATTGTGAGAGAAGCTTCTGCTTATTGAGAGAGAGGTGCGATAGAAGAGATGAAGAAGACGGGACCGGTTCTTTTAGGGAGAGAAAAAAGAGAAGATCTAGAGAAAGAAGAAGCGGTGTGAGTTCTCTCTTGTCTTCTTCTTCTTCTTGGGGGTGTAAAGCTAATTTGAAGGTGAGTCAGAGAAGAGGGCGAAAGACTGGAGAAGAAGATGAAGAAATGAACGATGTCTACGCTTCTCATGATCGACGAAGAGAAGAAAAGAGAGAGAAGAACACGTCGAGAAGAAGGAGAAAAAGAAAAAGAAGGAGAACGTTAACGCACAGGAGAGAAGAGTTCGACAGTGAAGAAGAAGAAGAGGAAGACAGCGGGGATGAAGATGAAGAGGAAGAAGAGAGTGGAGACGATCGTGAGAATAACGATCTCCACGATGAGAATCGAGTGTATCTACTCCAAGGCACGAATCTCCTTCTTCGCATGTTTCCGTACCTCCTACACAAACTTCAAGTAAGAAGGAAGCTTCCACACCCCTACTACGTACATACCACACTGAAAGCCCACAGAAATACACCAAAGACTAATTGACTGAAGATGGGAATGACATACACAGATTAAAGATAGATAGATATAGATAGATTAAAGATAGATAGATAGATATAGATAGACAGATAGACTGTAGATAGACAGGTATATGGATAGATAAGTAAATAGATAGGTCGCTAGTCACATGGATAGATTCAAGGTGGGCCGATAGTGTGTATGTGTCTGTATGTGTGGGGTGCGGGGGAGTGCGACTGCATCCTTTGGCGCGACTGGCTACTTCACAGCGTACCTCCCATGTCTCTATAACGACACATGGGGAACGTGCTGCTTGGTCTCTCTCTATCTTGGTACTGCTGCATGCATGCCAACAAACGTCTTCCCCTCTACGATGCGAGGACTTCTTTACCCTACCCTCACATCCAGCTCAGTACACGTGCCTTGTCCGTATGAAAACTATATATATATATATATATATGCATGTGAGTGGGTGTGTGTTCGGTCGTGTATTGTATGTATGTGTTTCCGTCCTTATATATGAATAGGTATGTACATGATGTAATATATATCTCTATATGGATAGACGTATGTATGCATCGATATACATATGTGTGTGTGTGGAGTACGTGTATGAGTCATGTGTCTGTAGCCTATTACATACATCTCATCTCTAACGTGAAGCTCTCTTTTCTTCCTCTTCCCTTTTTCTCTCTCTCTCTTTCTTATCTACTTCTTATCTCTTTCTTTCTTTTGTATGTATGGTTGCTTGCGTCTAGGGAGAGCGTCGCGAGTGTTATCTCCTCCTCTCGACGTTATACTGGGCCGCATTTCCTCCTCCCTGTCTCTCTTTTCACATAAGTTCATTCAGACCTTCTCCTCTACTTTCGCTTTCTTGTTCTTCGCCTCTCTTAGTCTGCGCGAAAACTTCTCCTTCCTTCTCTTCAGTGGCTTCTTCTCTTCTCTCTTCTCTCTTTCAGATCTGTTCTGTCTCTTCTTCTTCTTCTTCTTCTCCTTCTTCTCTCACATGCAGAGAAGATCATCTTTGTATAAGAGCGGCATATAGTTGTCTCGCCAATATCCACCTCATTCTGTCTCCTCTCTATGGAGCAAGCTTAAGACACGAACTTCTCCGACTTCATACAGCGCTTCTACGTCAGGTGTCTAGACACCTCGATACGATCCAAAATCTCGTCTTCATCCATCCTGCAAAGAAAAGAAGGAACCCCAGTTCTAAGGAAGATCGCTCTTATCTTCTTCAACAAGAAGGAGAAGAGAGAGATAGAAAAGATTTTGAAGAGAAAGGGAGTAATCGTAAAGAGAAAGAGAGAGTGAACAAAGATGAACAACAGATGAGCCAAGCGTATCTAGATTCACAAAGAGAAGATGAGAATGCCCCTCCTGTCTTCTCTCTTGATCGAGTTATGAAGAACCCAATGTATGTAGACATACTGAGAGATCTGGTGTCTCAGCTCGAAGGAGACTTCCTACGGCTAGCTACCTTCTACTCGACATGTAGTTCGGTCTTAGAAGGCAATGAAGAAGAAGAAGAAAGGGATGGATTCTTCTTCACATCAGAAAGAAAAAAGATGAGGGGAACGGACGAAAGAAGAGAAGAAGAAGAAGGCAAAGAGACGGGGGATAGAGATGATAGCAGTGATCGGGTGAACCTAGCTGTAGTAGCGGGTGTTGAAGCGGCCGTGTCGACGCTTCATATGAGGGTAATGGCGAGTAATACATACGGCACAGCTCAGGTGTATGTACACCCCAAGGTCCAAGAAGAAGAAGAAGGAAAGAAGAAGAATGGGAGCTTTGAAGTTCCTTGTAAGTCAAACAAAGATCACCCATTAAAGAGAAGAGACCAGGTTTCCTGAAGATATGAAAAGCGAAGAAAGATAGGAGGTTCTTCTTTGAAATAACCCTCTTATCTCAGTCATAGCCCATCCTATACCTGTATGTACACCCCACGTAGGCATAGATAGGATGACTCGGTCATCCGCATGCAGGTTTGTATGAACAGACTCATCTTCTCACTTAGTCTTTAGAGGAGGCCGTATAGAAACCTATGGCGGTGGGGGAGAGATATATATCGATAAGATGCTATCTGTCTCTTGCTTCACCCTTTTCAACCTACGAAGATGTATATCCCCCATCTTTCCTTGTATCAGAGGAATCTTGAATATCTTTGCATGCATCTCTCTCTCTTCACACAAACTCTTCACAGAAAATATCTCTCTTTCTGTCTCTCTGTTTCTCTTTCTATCTGTCTTTCGCATTCCATGTTTTCCTCGTCCTTTAGTCTATCTTTTTCTTGGGTCATTAGAAAAGTTTCTCTGTTCTGTAGATCTTCTCATGTCTCCTGCATGCTGACTTGCTTTTCTGTCCCTTCTCAGCTCCGCGGCTTGTTTTGCATGCATGCGATCTCCTCCTTGCGGTGTATGAACACCTCGCCGTCCGCAGTTTCGCTCTCTACGCACGTCTCACAGACACCTTACAAAGAGTCGCGCAACTTCAGACAGCGTTCCTGTCTTCTTCTTCTGGGACATCTGGGGCGATCCCACCTAGGAAGAGACAGAGTCAGTCATTTCAAGAAGAGAGCGTCATGGAAGACTTGCAAGCTGGAAAAGAGCCAGGCTCTTCTGCTGCTTCTTCATCTTCTCGTCTACGTTCTTCTTCTTTAGCTTTGATGGACAGACCTGATAAAGATCTTTTGACTAACGACGAAGAGAAAAGAAAAAGAAGAAGAAGAGCAAGTGAAGAGTGTGGAGAAGCCGACGGCCATATGAAGAACGAAGACCATAGAGGGAGAACAGCCGTAGGGGGAGAAGAAGGAGATCCCAAGCACAGCGAGAGAAGAGACGTGGAAGTGGAAGAGATCGATCTTCTCTCTTCTTCCTCGTCACCTGAGAAGACGATGGAGAACCGAAGTGAAAGAAAGAAAGAAGAGTTGAAACGTGCAATGGATGAAGAAAGAGAAAACGCTCGACGTATCTCGAGAACTCTTCAGAAGACTTTGGTATGCATACAAAGACATGGGAGCTTCTCGTGATTCATCCGTGTGATGGATGGAGGCAAACCGGAGAGGGAGAATAAGGATGGGATGACGGTCATAAGAAACACCGCGCGCGGTAGAAAGTAGAGAGACAGAAGGAGATACGTATATACATAGATAGATAGGTAGATAGATAGATACATAGATAGATAGACAGATAGATCAAAGATAGACTGGACAGAAACAAGAAGACAAACAAACAGACAGGGAGAGATGTGGATGACAAGGCAGAAGAAGAAGAAGAAATTTTCTTTCTTTCTCTTCTTCTTTATC
>NW_027156103.1:12624-12749 GCF_002600585.1 Cystoisospora suis | reverse complement strand
ATATATATGTATGTATAGACATGTATATATGCCTACATAGAGATACATACATGCTTACATAGGGATACGTCTATATGCCCACATACAGGTACACATATATGCCTGGATATATACATATATATATA
>NW_027156103.1:12415-12576 GCF_002600585.1 Cystoisospora suis | reverse complement strand
ATATACATATATATATATTTATGCCCACATAGGAAGATTGGTATGTGTTTATATAGATACCTAGAAGTGGAAAATTTCTAGGCGTACGCAGACATTTCGTGGTGGACTGGTCTTGATAAGGAACCTCTTAACGAACTCTTCCTATATCTATCTTTAATCTA
>NW_027156103.1:3977-11961 GCF_002600585.1 Cystoisospora suis | reverse complement strand
ATCTATCTATCTATCTTTAATCTATCTTTAATCTATCTATCTTTAATCTATCTTTAATCTATCTATCTATCTTTAATCTATCTTTAATCTATCTTTATCTATCTAGGTATCTCTCTTGTTTTTTCTTTTCGTCTCTTTCTTTCTCTCTCTCTCGTGGTTTGTTCGTTAAGACAACTGCTGATGAGGAATAGATGCTTTTCTTTCCCTCTCTTGTCTTCTCTTCATCCTCTTCGCGAAGAGTTGCGCTTTTCTTTCTTCATGCCCCACAAGAGAAGTAGATTCTTTCTCTTGTGGGGCATGAGAATAGTAGGATTGTTTCGAAATCAATCGTCGCTGAAGCGATAGAAAAAGACGAATTTCTTCTTCTCTTCTTCTTCTTCTTCTATCGCTTCAGTTGTCAGTCCAGTCATCCAGACTTCTTTATCTTCCACATTAAAGACCCACACAGCATAAAATCTACTCGTCCATTTCAAGGATAAGGGAAGGAGGGGAGGGAAAGCATTCTTCTCTCTTTCTGTCTCTCGTTCTTCATTTTTCTCTCTCTCTAGCTCTTCTTCTCATTCTATCTATCTATCTATCTATCTTTATCTCTCTATCTGTCTCTTTCTTTTCTTCATCGCGTCTGTCTCCATTTCTTTCTTTAGGTGGATGTGTCGTCGTGTCGTAACCGGGCATCTGTGCTTCTTATCGCTTTACTTGATACTGACGAAAATCCCGTCCTTCTTTTCAATGCTTTCCTTACATTTCTTACCTTAGGTGAGTTCTTCAACAGCTCTCCTTTTCTGAATCTATTTCTGCTTTATCAAAGATAGTCTTTCTCCATCCCAATTAGCTCTATCGATTCTTTCTAGTGGAATTTAGGTAGAGAGATGTACGTATGGAGAAATCACTTCTCATAGAAAGCTCTCTCTTTCTTTCTCTCTCTCTTTCTACGAAAGCGGGAGACGAGAAAGGGAGAGAATAGAAGAAGAGAAGAGGAGAGAAGAGAGATGGATGAGATAGAAGATACGACTAAAACTAAGTGACGGGCTCTATGCTAAACATCTTGAAGGGTGTAAGTCCCGTTTTGAATATTTGTCTATCTATATATAAAGAGAGAGATGCATTATCAAGAGAGACGGCTTCAGGTGTTACGATTGATATGAATTTGCTTGCTGCCTGTGCTCTTGAAAGACAGGAAGCTTCATAAGCAGCTGGTCTCTTCTCAGGTGTATGTACAGCCACGGTAGGGAAGAACAAGAGAGAGAGAGAGAGGAGGAGACATCTTTCAGCAGCATATCATACCCGTGTCTTGTTCAGGTTGCCTACCTCACTCAGCTCCTCTCGCTCTCTCACACATAGAGAAATGAAAGAAAGACAGATTAGCGATAGGTCATCAAAGACGTAGATAGATAGATGTCTGGCTAGCTAGCTAGCTAGGTCGCTAGGTCTATAAGCATTTATCCAGGTTTAAGGAGAAGAGAATGGAGCTTGTGTTCTTGGCTTTTCTTTGCTATTCTCCTTCTTCGCAGTTCATTTTGACTCCTTTCTCTTTCTTTCTTTCTTTCTTTCTTTTTCTTACTCATTTCTTCCCTTGTTGTTTCTTCTTGTATTTTTCTTTTCTTCGCCCCGGTGTATGTACACCCTATCTTCAGCTCAGGTTGAGAAAGGACTTGAAGAGGCTCGGCCAGCGTGTTATGCGGCTCTTTCATCGTTATCTTCTTCTTCTCCTCGTTCTTCTTGTGCTAAGCTTCTGCTGCCTTCGACGTCCTTAAGCCTTGTAGTTCCAGCGCTTGAGCCGTATGAATATATCGATGCAGATATCGAAGCGCTTTCTTCTGCTTTTCAGAATTTCATCCATTCTCTTCTTCCCTCTTCTCTCTCCTCAGCCTTCGGTGAGAAAAATGGGTCTGGAGATACACCAGAAGTTGCTTCAAGTCTTGACGCTTCGAAGAATTTCTTTTCTTCTTCTTTTCTCTCTGGAGACAAGAAGACCCTGAGTGATCTAGGATTACAAATGAAGATGAAAAATACAAAGAAAAGGAAGAACGAGGAGAGTCATGAGAAGACTTCTCTCACTTCTTCTTCCTCCTCTTCTTCCTCTTTTCTCTTTTCTTCGTCTTCTTCCTCCTCATCTGTTTTTTCTTCTTCTGCCGCTTCTCTCTTTAGTTCATGCCTCGGCAGTTATCCCTGTACATCTCTTCTCTCTGCTTGTCGCTACGATGACGGAGCTTTTCATCTTCTGGAATCTCTTCTTTCTTCTTCTTCGTCTTCTCTCTCTTCTTCGGCGATTAGATCTCTTATGCCCCCCCCTTCACTCTGCGTGACTTCGTCGTTAATTGCGAAAGAGAAAGAGGGTGCGGAAGACACACTTGGACGAGAGATAGGAAGAAAGGACGATCTCACTCTCGGTAGAGAGAAGACAGACACGATCATCATGAAGAAGAAGAACCCAAGTAGCTTGTCTTCTTCGTGTACTCGTCTTGATAGAGAAGAGGATGAAAGACAAGACAGAAGAGAAAGAGATCGAGAAGAAGAAAAAGGAAGAGGAGAGAAAGGAGAGACAGGAGGTGAGAATGAAGATCAACAACAAGAAGAAGACGACGAGGAGGGAAAACGGTTACTTTTTGTGGCTAGATCAACATTACAAGAACAGCTAGCTATTGGGTGTACACGGCTAGCTAGAAAGACATGTCTCATATCCCCGTGTTGGTGTTTTGGAGGTCTCGCTCCATCAATTCTTTCTTTGCTGCATCATCCGATAGCTTCGTTAGCTCAAGAGGCCCGAAGTTTCTTTCAAGATCTAAAGAAGAAAAGCTTTCGTGTTCTTTTACAGACTCTTCTTTTTACCGCAGAGAAACTCTTTGAAGAAGTTCTCATCTCTCCCTTCGTTAATCGATACTATCGCCGGTATTTCGAGCAGCTTCGATCTTCTCTTCCTCGTCGTCGAGATCTTCGCCAGAGAGAAGGAGGAGAAGAAGAAGAACTCCATTCTTTAGAGACCGCTTCGTCTTCTTCTTCATGTGACCTTCTTTCTGTGTTCTTACCGTCTTGTGAAGAAGAAGAAGAAAGAGGAGAGGATGGCCTTTCGCGCCCTCTTCATTCTTTTTACCTGGAGAGAGCTTCTTCTTTTGCATGTGATCGAGTCTCGTGTATCAAGAGAATAAGAAGAGCCTTCTTTCGGAAGCATGAAGAAGAACTGGGGGCCCGCCTAACAGATCTCTATCGATGGTCAATGGCAGTCAGTATGGGGAGATCTCATCCAACTTCTTCTTCTTCTGCTATAGGAGGAGGCGGGGTTTCGTCAGCATCGATGCCGGTGGATCAGCAGAATGAAGTGGCGAGTTTCTGGAGAGCTAGTCTTCTGTACAATCGACAGGTAGCTAAAGAAGCAAGGAAAGGCATGAAGCAACTTGTGCTTGGAGAAGAAGAGAAGAAGAAGAAGATGACGAAACGCGCAGATAATGAAAGGGAGAGACAGGAGGAGGATGAGGAGGAGGAGAGAAGAAAGAAGAGAGAGAATGATGAGATAAAGGGTGGGAAGGGAGATGAACGAGAGGAAGAAGAAGAAGAGAGGGTGAAGGCTATGATACGGAGAGTCATTCTAGGGTTACTCGAGACAGGGTGGAATGAAGAGAAGAACGACAAGGAAGAAAGAGGAAGGAAGGATAGAAATAATGAAGATGAACACGCGACGGAGAGAGAGAAGGAGGATAGGTCCCCTTGTTTTCCTTCTATCCAGTTCATCGATTTTCTTCAGCCTTTGGTTGCCTCTAGAAACTTTCTCTCCATACATCAGATCCATCTCCTCGAAAGGTTTGCGAGAGATCTTCTTATGAACGACGACGACGAAGAAGAGGAAGAAGAGAGAAGAACAGGAAAACGCAGGCCCAAAGAGGAGATCGACAGAGAGAGATGTCGAGATAGAGGAAGAGGCGGAGGGTGGAAGGCAAGCGGAGAAAGACGTCTCTTTCATGCTGTACGTACAGGCGAATTTACGTGGAAAATTCAAAGATCAAGTGGGGCTTCTTCTTCTCATTTATCGCGAGAGAAAAGAAGAAGTGTGAGGAGTGAGAAGGAGACAGTAGGTGTAGAAGAGACAGCGGCGGCGAGGAAGAAGAGGGAGAGACAAGAGGAGAATGAAGATGATGAAGAGGGAGAAAGAAGAAGAAGTACAAGAACGAAACCTTCTGTCCCAGGGGATAAGAAAACAATTGAGAATGAAGAAGAGGAAAGACGGATTGAAGAAGACAAGAGGAACAAACAGCATGGAGAGAGAAGGAGAGAAGAAGAAGAAGAAGAGAATGAAGAAGAAGAGAGAAGGAGAGAGGAGAGAAAGGAAGAAAAAGAGAAGAACAGAATGGTAACGAAGAAGACAGAAAGAGTCATAGAGACTTATCGTGGAAGAGGAGAGACGAAGCAGAGAGAAGAAGGAGATTTGAAGAGAGATGATAAGGAGAGAGATAGAAGCCATCTCGTTTCTGAACGTAAGGGAGGAGACCATTCTTCCTCTCTCCATCCGTGTGAGAGACATTTCGGTGCAGAAGAAGAAAAAGAAGAGAAGAGGAAGAAGAAGTTAGAAGAGACGAGAGAGGAAGAAGAGAACAAGGTGACGACTCAGAGAATGGCGAAGAAGGCATCCGAAGGCACCAAGGAGAGAAGCGGCGGGGAGAAGAAAAGCCGAGAAGAAGATGTGGTAGACAAGAAGGAGAAGAAGAAGAACAAGCTGCGAGATGAAGAAAAAGAAGAAGAGAAGGAGAATACCAACAGCAAACATGAGCCGGTAAAGAAAAACGAACTTGATATGAAGAAGAAGAAGAATACGATAGGTGTCCGAACTAGCGAGACAGAGACTGAAGAAGAAGATGAGGAGGAGGAGGAATGGTATAGCGCGTATGAAGAGAGAAAGAAGAAGAAAAAGAATGAAGGAGGAGGCAGGAACGTCGTGGAAGAGAAGGAAGCTAAAGGAAGAAGAAGAAGGCGTCATCATACATCATCCGAGGAAGAAGAGACCAAGAACGAAAGGAAGAAAACTCACCTAACAAGACATGCAGACGACGACGAGGAGGAGGAGGAGAAGAAGAAGACGACGGGGAACAAGAAGAAGAAGAAGAATAAGAATGAAGAAGATTCGATCAGACTGAGTTTGAAACAAGAAGAAGACGAGAAGAAAGAAAAAGAGAGAAGAAGAGTCGACAAGAAGAAGTATCCCACCTATGACGCTGCTTCTGCTGCCTTCTCATCTCTGAGAATACCCACGGATGATCTAGAAGAAGGAGAGGACGAGGGAGAGAGAGAAAAAACACACCCTCCTCGTGAGCTGAAAGAAAGAGATGAAAAGAGAAAGATGAGAGAGGGGAAAAAAATGCTTCTCTCGATGGAAGAGAAAGACAAGAGAAATCGTAATCACCTCAGCTCGATAAGCCCACAAACGGTTTCTCTACGAGAAGAAGAAGAAGGTGAAGAAGAAGACGACGTGAGAATTGCTCTGAGTGCGTGGCAAGAGACGATAGTAAGTCCTTCTTCAATTGACAGAGAAACCCAACTCGACAAGAGAAAGAAAAGAAGCCCTCAAGGAAGAGAAGAAGAAGATGATGATGATCTTGATCCGGTCTCTTCTTCTTCTTCCTCTCCTTATTCTCAGCATCGAAGTCGTCGATGCCTGGATCAGGAAGGAGAACAACTCCAAGAAGAAAAGAAGAAGAAGAAGCAGAAGCAGCAGAGAAATGAAGATGAAGATGAGCTATGGGATTTCCCTCTCTTCTCTCCCTTTAGTGATAGAAGAAGATCTCCTTCATCTTCTTCTTCTTCTCGCCTTCTTCATCAAGGCGAGAAGAAACCCAGAGAAGAAGAAGAAGGAGATGAAGAAAACGACGGTCTCTCTATCGTTATTGACGATGTGGAAGAAGAAGAAGGACAGGAAAGAGGAGGAGGAGGAAGAAGGAGTAGCAGTGGTCTTTCATTCTTCTCAGAGGGCGATCTGCCCCAAGATACCGAAGAAAAGAAGAGAAGACGCCACGAACTCAAGCCAGAGACAGGAAGCTTCATACACATAAAGACAGCCAAGCAAGAAAAGATCCCGCGAAAGAGACATGAAGAAGATGAAGAAGATGATACCTGGAGTGTCTTTTCGTCGGCCTCTTCTTTTCTCTCTGTTCAAGCTCCTCAGCACCCCTCTAAAGATGATGAGGACGACGCAGGCGATTCGAGAGACAAGAAAGAGAAAGCCAAGACAATGAAGAAAAAGAAAGAAGAAGAGGAACCACCGGGAGAAGAAGAAGGAAGAAGAAGAAGAAAACAGGGGGAGAGGTGTCTCAAAGGGAATGATGGATCGAGGTTGCATCGCTTGAGCCATCTCTCAAGTCTTTCTTTTAACTCAAAGGAAGACGAAGAAGAAGATGATGATGATGATGAAGACAGAAATCCTTTTTCTTCCTCTTCTTCTCGTCATGATAGAGGAGAAGCAAAGAGCAAGAAGAAAGATGAAGATGATGCGTGGGAGAGAAGTAGTGATGTATCGAATGTGTATTCGGAGAGTCTCTTTGAGTTCGAGTAGAGAGACAGAGAGAGACAGAGGCCATAGGAGTGCATGCACCCCTACATGAAACAGCCTTTCTTATCTCGACGTGAAGAGACTCGGAGCAGGAAACGGCAAGGCTATATCAATCCAACAAGGAGTAATTTAGCAACACCTCTCTTTCTTTTCTTCTCTTCTTGCTTTGCTTTCGTTTCGGTCTTTCTTTTCAAGTTTATCAAAGAGGATCTTCTTCTCAACAAGGGGGATAGAAGGCGGGGGGGACCCACGGCCAGCTAGCTACGCGTGCTAGCTAGCTAGCTGGCTAGATGATGTTTTCGATCAATGGCGATATGCTTGTCTCGTGTGGTGTGTGTATGTATGACTTGTATAGTATACACGAAGATCGACAGAAGCAGTGAGATGTATGTCTACGCCTCTATGTGTCTGTAGAGGCCGATGTCTTAGACACCCAACTACGAACAGACTAGAAGATAGAAAACCTTTTTCTTTTTGTCTTCGTGTCTTGTAGCTAGCTCTGATACCCACTATTGAGGAAGCCTGGGGTTATCCATACATACAGATATAGATATCTACCTCAGTAGTGTTTATTCCAGCAGGAAGAGATGGCGTGGAGATTTCTATCCTGGCCATTCTGCAAACCCCGAGATAGATAGATAGATAGATACAGATTAAAGATGATAGAAAGATATAAAGATAGATAGATAGATGAATGGATGAAAGAAAGACGAATAGAATAGAGAGAGGGTGATTGATAGATTCATCTCTTTCACACCTTTCTTATGCTCTACACCATGACCAGCTGGCAAACGTATACATATATACATGTATATGCTTGTATACACGAGATAGGTTCTACCCCTGTGAGTAGTAGAAAGAGGATTGTTTGATAGAAACGAATATCTAAGGAAGCTTCACTGAGGAGACGTAGTTGGAGTAGAGAAAGAAGAGAAAGCGAGATAACTTGTCTCTTCCTCTTCTACGAAAAAGCACGACTCGTCTCTGCTTCTTCACTTCTCTCTTTTCATCGTGGAGAGTGAAGAAAGAAAACAAGAAAGAGTGCGGTCTGTCGACTTTCTTGTCCAACCCCCCATCAATCAAAAAGCCTCCTTTCATTCGTATGCATAGAGATATCGATAGTAGGCAGATAGATATGTAGATAGATTTGTAAATAGATAGTTACAGATGTTGTAACGTAGATGAAGTAGTCTCAAGATTGTCGACAGAAGAGAAGAATGTGTCTTTCTTGTCTCTCTTTCGCCTTCTGCTGCGATACAAATGAAGAAAAGAAAAAGTGAGAAAAGTTTACCGAAAAGCTCGCAGGGCACGCCTTCAATAATACCACTAATAATACAAACTCATACTACCGACACTAGCACTTACTACTAATACTAGTAGAACTACTACTCTCCACATGACTATCACCCGTAGTAGTACTATGACTATGACTATATGCTACTACTATGACTA
>NW_027156103.1:0-3837 GCF_002600585.1 Cystoisospora suis | reverse complement strand
CTATGACTACTACTATATGCTGCTACTATGACTATGACTACTATTACTACTGCTACCACTAAAAGACACACAAGGCAGCAGATCATCATCCTACAGACAACAGATACAGTTGTCATGTGTATGTATCTCTATCCTATCTCTAGATATAGACATGACTATCTCTTTTCTATTGTCAATCTATCTATCTTTGATGTATCCGTCTCCTAATAACCGGTGTGGTCGTGGTGACAAGACGCCTGCATGTCTGCGAGTTGCGGGGTGACTCCTAGAGAAAACATTGGGGGGCTGAGTGTTGCTACCTCACATATAAAGCTTGTGTTAATGTCTAGAGGAAAGGACGGACGTGTAGATACCTCAAAGTGAATAGAAAGAAAGAGAGGTGTATATCTCTACTTGATCTTCTGTTGTTTTCCTTCTTCATCACCTGGCCTAAGACAGACGAAAGAGAACAGACCGCCTGGATATCTCAGCTCTGAACTCTTGGCGCGGTGTATATACACCCGCATACAGGTGTGTCTAGTCCACAGATGTCTAGATGTCTGTAGAAGTCATGCTTTAGAACGAAAGGTTGTTTCTAGCTTTGAAAAAAGAAAAGTTGAGAAGATCTCCTCTAGAAGAAGAGTCAGAGAGATAAGAAATAGAAGAAGATGGCAAAACAATCACCTGAAAACATATCCTCCGGGCTTTTTCTTCTTTCATTCATTTCTTCTATCAATTTGAGCTAGCCTCATCCCTCCTCTCAATCTCTCTTTTCACATCTCCTATCCTCCTCCCACCCCATGCAACGTCTATCTTATCTATCAAAGTCAATTATTCTACACAGACATCATCATACATATCGATACATACACATACGAGTTCAAAGGTACATACCCGACGCGTGCGTCGCCTCGTCTCTTTGGTCTCTGGGCACCCTTGGCGCGTCCACTCTCGCTCTCCTCGTGGGGGTGTTGGTGTGCCTCCGTCGTCTTTGCTGAGCCGGAGACTGCCGTACAAATATAATACGACATATGGACGATCTCTATAGATAGATAGCAAGAAGACGGAGAGAAAGACAGATAGAGAAAAGAAGAGGGTTGTTTCTTCTTCTTCTACCTCTTCTTTTCTTCTCATGACTCTTCATTTAAGCATCTCTCTCTCTCTTCCTCAGGGTCTTTCATCTTCGTAACCCAAACAAGAGAAAAAGAAGAAAACAACTGGTATGGGGAGAACCGAACACCTTCATTTTCATCATGACCACCATTAGCTTCCTTTGGGTACTCTTCCTCTTCTTCCTCTTCTTTCTCTTCTCCGGGCTTCTTCTTCTTCGTCAATCTCACCCCCCCTTCTCCTCTGTACCAAGAGGTCTATCATGTCTTTCTGTCTCTTTCTTTCTATTCTTCTCTCTCTTATGCTTCCAGCTGACATTTGTCTAGCAAGACAAACTCGTCAGTCATTCCTTCTTCCTTCATTCCCTGCCCCCCCCCCCTTTCCCCGATTGATCTATTCCAACCTTTACATGCAAAAGATCAGAAAAACGAAAGAGATCACACCCTCCCCGCCTGCCTAAGGTCTTTCTCTACACATCCTCATACATCGGCAACACCTCCCTCTCCGTGATCATGCATGCGCGACTACATACACATCCATCCATACATCTTTATACATATACATACATATAATCATGGATCATTTACATACATACTTGTATTCATACATATACATATATGGCGTGAAGTGTGATGAGAAAGAAGTGCGTGGCTTTTCCAAACAAAGGAGGGAGTTGCGAAGGGGAAAGGAAAAGCAAAAAAGAGACGCGAGCAGGAGGAGGAGGAGCGTCAGGAGGAAGGGAAGAAAGGAGCATGCTAAATCTCCTGTGTTGAATGACGTTTCGATCATCCAAAGTTGAAGAAAGAAATAGATCAGAATAAGAAGAAGAGCTTTAACGAGAGGGAAACCATCCGAATTTGGAGAATGAAAAGAAACGTTCGCAGCCATAAGATAAAAACGGAAGGGTCGATCAGTTCATCGTGAGAACGAAAGAGAGAAGAAAAGAAAAAAAAAGAATGAAGAAGAGACTAGCCACCCCCCAAGAGGATAGATAATGACTGAAAGGATGGCTAGTAAATCGTCATAGAGCCACACCAGTTCTCTCTATCCCTAAAGATGGATTCATATCCATATTCATATCAAACCGGTAGAGGAGCTCCAGCATCTCTCAATAGAAAGAAATCATATATCTGCAGAAGATCTAGCTAGACAAGAGACGAGAGAAAGAAAAACCTATACATGCCACACACACGCACTCTCATACACTCCGTCCTTCTCCCCTACCAGCAGCAATGAAGACCTCTTCTTCTTTTTCTTCTCTCTGTCATCACTCCAATATTGCGAATGCTTTTTCAACCCCCTCCTCCTTCTCGACTCGAAAGAGTTAAAAAGGAGAGCCACGCGCAGAGAGAAGGGGGGGGGTTGCTTGCTCTCCTCCTCCTCTTCTTCTTCTTGTCTTTTTCGGATGTCACTACTTCAAGATCTTCTTTCTTAGAATCGCCTACACCGTATCAACTGTCTGTCTTTCGTCTGTCTACTGATCTATGTTTAATCTATCTATCTTTGATCGATCTATCTATCTTGAAGGTATCTGTCTTGAGTGATGTATGTGGAATGCCGGTTTTAGCTGTAGGGCCTTTATCAACTGTGAAGATGAGGAGCAGAAGAGCCTAGGCCTGTCATCCATCGTTTTCAGGCAGGTAGACAAAGGGGGGACACACAAAGCACCTACGGGCCACCTCAAGGCATACAACTAACTTGATTGAGGTTCACTAAAACGATAAAGAAAAGAAGAAGAAGGGAGAGAGATAACGACATGTCTGTCCCAGGAGAGGGAAGAAAAGAAAGATTCAAGAAGAAGGAGAAGGAGATGTAGGGGGTTCTCTTCTTCGTCCTTCCCTCCTTGTTCGCGAGGTAGAGGTTCGGTGGCGTGAAGGTTTCTCTCTCTTTCCCCACATCCTACAGGAGAGATAGATTGACGAAAAATACACATATAGATAGACAAATAATAGATCAACGATAGACAGATTCAAAAGATAGACACAGAGATAGACAGATAGATAAAGAAAGGAATGAAAGAACGAATTACAGAGAGAAAGAGAGAGAGCGAGGAATGAGAGAGAGATGAAACGGACGAAGCGAGTCTCCTTAGCAAACAAAGAAAGGAGACGAGAGAACAAGATGAGCTTCAGGAATCAGAAAGTCCTTTCCTTATCTCTCTCTGTCTCTGTCTCGCTCGTTCTCTCTCTCCTTCTATACTTTTTACGTGCATGCACTCTTTGCATGCGTTTCTTCTTTTTCTTCTTAGTCACTCCAGAGAGGATTGCTATCTAAAACACAAGACACAAGAAGAAGAAAAAAGAAAGAGCGGAAAAAGACAAGGGAAAGCAGAAGATCAAACAGACAAAGGAAAAGCTTTACCATCCTCTACGCCTTCTCGATCAATCCCTACGCCCTCTCAAATATTCTACACAGATACACTCGTACACATGGATCTATATGACCTATCTACCCCCCTAGCCATCTCTCTCTCTCTGCATATAAAGACATATAGACGTATCTATACATACCTCTCTACCCATGTATATATATAAGTATATAGGTGCACAGACATACAGAGGATCGATACACGAAGAAAGAGGCTACGAGAGGCAGTGAATGAGGGGCGTCTCTGGAGGTATCTATCTATCTATCTAAATCTATCTATCTATCTAAATCTATCTATCTATCTATCTTTAATCTATCTATCTATCTAAATCTATCTATCTATCTATCTTTAATCTATCTATCTATCTAAATCTATCTATC
>NW_027156102.1:19454-26668 GCF_002600585.1 Cystoisospora suis | reverse complement strand
TAGTACTACTACTAGTAGTAGTGGTATGACTGGATCTGCTCCCTTGTCATCTCCCGCAGGAGCAGGAGGTGTGGGAGGAGGCGGCACAGCAGCAGCAGCGGCAGGATATTCTCCCCCCCCAGGAATGATGGGCACCTCAGCCAATGGAGCAGCAGGAGGAGGAGGAGATAGTAAATTCTCTGATGCCTCCTCCTCTTCTTTACTCCTGCAACTTCAGCAACAGCAAGGAGGCGGAGGAGGAGGTCCTCTCCCTTCTTCATTATCTTCTTCACATATGGGAGGCCAGCAGCAGATAGTAGCGGCAACCCCGCCTGGAGGCGTCGTTCTCGTAGTCGGAGGACGCCCCCCTCTTTCTTCTTCTTCTTCTTCTTCTTCTATGATGCCGGGGCTTCAATCCTCTCAAGTGCATTCAGCTAACAGCAATCATGGTAGCAGTCCTCCTAACCTTCAAGCAGTGTATCATGGGGGATCTTCTTCCACGCAGCCGTATCTCCCACCTCATCATTCAATGCCTCAGTCAACTCACATTGGAGGAGGTGTACCACATCAACCCCCTCCTTTTTCTTCTTCTTCTTCTACTTCTTCTGTTTTCTTTACAAGCGAAGGAACTCCTCCAAACTCTACCACTTCACCCACTACTACGACAGCAGCAGGAGGAGGAGGGCCTCTTCCTTCCCGAGGAGGGACAGCCCCACCCCCGTCGTCATCCCCAACAGTAGGAGGAGGAGGAGCCATAGGGTCTTCTCCCGCGGTGTCATCGGCAGGCCTCAATAGTAGCGGTCCTGGTAGTGTCCACGCACACCACGCCCCTAATCACCCCCCAAGCAGTAGGTAGTAGCAGTCAGTTAAGAAGGGTAGTAGTAGTAGTAAGAATAGTAATAGTAGCAAGAGTAGTTATAGTAGTTGCAGTAGGCGTAGTTGCAGAGGAGGCGCAGGGGAGGCGGTCATGTGAGGGAATAGGGGAGAAAGGAGGCATGATAGATCCTCGGCGGAAGGCATCTAGAGGAATCTAAGAAGAGGAAGAGCAGAAAGAAGATAGAGATCATGTGCTAGGAGTGTATCTAGCCTTAGGAGTGTATCTGCACGAGAAAGGTATATGTGGGAGGGAGGAGAGATTCGATGACAAGTCATATGGAATACTCGTATTTGATCGTAAGAAGAAGTTTGAAGCGTGAAGGAGCAGGTCATACCAAGTAGAGGAATAGGAAGAGAAGAAGGCGAGAGGGGCAGAGAGGGAGAGCAGAGGCAAAGGTTTGGTGGACTCGTTTTCATTGTGGGACATTGATGGTCTTCTGTATGAAGAAAAAAGAAGTTATTCCTGTAGGCAGAAGACTTTCAATAGAGAAAGAGATAGAACGACACCAAGGCGAGGGAAGGAAAGAAAGAGATTTCGATTTTCCTCGGAGAAAGAACGGAGAAGGAAAGGACCCCAGGAGGCTGGCTGTCTCTGTTGAGTTTGAAGACAGTTTTGCTGCTTTAGGAGATGATATGGAAGAGAGAAAGAGCAAGAGGCAGTATTATGAATGTAGAGAGGTATAGACATATGGACGCTCTAGGAAGGGGAGAGTGTTACTCTATGAAGTGCAAGAGTAAGAAGAAGCAGTCAGTGAGAGAAAAGAAGAAGAGAGAGACAGAGAGAAAGAGAGAGACAGAAAAGCTTGAACGTACATGCGATGTACGTCGTGCTTCTTTCAACGCAAGAATGAGGTGTGATCAAAGAAATACCACATGGAAGTGCCTGATAGAATATCTCAGATGAAAGAGAAGAGACCGAGAGATTCATGAACCCTTCTCTCTCCTACTTGCAGAGAGAGTCTACATCTATATCGTGTATAAGGCAGAGAACAGAAAGTGTGGCTACATCAAAGTTCTATTCGTGTATTATGTACATATCACTCCTACTATGCACTAGAGAAAAGGGTCGAGGGTGAATCCACTCTCTATACTCATCAGGTAGGAGGAGTAGGCATAGCAGACAGAGGGGCCTGAGGAAGAGGAAGAGGTACTACAAGAAGAAGAACAGAAGAGTTTATATTGCGCCTGTCCATAAGAGGTTCTCTGTGTATGTCTCTTCTTTGGTTTAGAAGAGAAAGGACTTCTCTCGTGTTTCTTTCCAGATCTCTCTTTCCTCCTGTGTGTCTCTCTGAGGTGAAGGTGGGAGGTTTCTTTCTTAGGACTTTCTTCGCTAAGAATGATTCTAAATGTTAGACGTCTTCTCAGAAAGAGGAGTGGCGGTGACAGGGCGGTAGCTATATTTGTATCTTTCACATAGATCTAATCGTTCAAAGGAGAAAGGGAAGGACAGAAGGAAAACAAGAGATGTGTCTCTATGCTCAATGTGTCATGATAGAACTTCCTTCTTCCTCTCTATCAACCCTAGCTCTCTCCCTCGTTTGTCGTGCTAAAGACACGAACAGCAGGAGCAGTCTGCGTGTACCACCGGGGGCATCGAAAGCTCTTCGTCAACTCCATCTTCTAGACATATATATATATATATATAGGCGTACCTGCGCATGTACATACATGACATACGTACATACACTCCCGACGTGCATAGATACATACACATACATATACAGCACACATACATTATAACCCCTACTATAAAGAGAACCGCGGTGTACTGTACAATGCTTTGATACATCATCGTTTGGGTCTCCTGAGTCTCCCCCTATCTACGAGTAGGCAACGACCACCCTCCACCCCCTTCTATCATAGTCAGCCGAGCGACGATCTACCGTCTGTCCTCTATCATACGATGACATATGCACATATATATACATATATATGATTATATTTATAGGCAGATTTGAAGAGATGTCTACATCTGAACTTTTGATGAAAAAGGAGGAGTGGTGGTCAGTCCTTATTATGACGTTTAGTAAGATGACGTCTGGTCAAACAAGTGGGGAGTATAGCCAGCCGCCACGAAGTAGTGAGAATAAAGAATAGGCTTTGAATCGCCCTAGGAAAACCAGACGATTTACGAGAGAAAGAACGCAAGAGAGAAGATGAGAGAGAAGAACGTAGATTCAGTCAGAAGGGAGAAAGAAGGAAGGGGGGGGGTCCCCTCCCCATCTCATCGTCTGCTAGAATAGCTCGATGTCATACATAGAATGACAACGCCACAAGGCTTCTTTCTTCTCTCCCTTCATTTCTTCGACAAGAATCATTAAACGAATCTTTCTAAGTCCTCCACACAACTCGAACAAGGAAAGAAATTCCAGAAGAAGAGAGAAAGAGGTCATTTGGGACGAAACAAGGTGTAGAGAAAGTGTCACACGTCAAGTGGAAAGGACGGAGGAAGGAAGGAAACATAACGAATGAAAAGGAAGAAAGGAAGTTACAGAAGGAAAGGAGAGCTTGAAAGACAGAGGAGGCTGCATTCTCAGATACACTGGATAGAAAGGAAGAAGTTCTATACACCTGTTTGGTCAAAGAAGGTGTCTGTCCACATGCACCCTGGATAGTTAAGACAAAGGTGGAGAGAACTCCACACATACAAGAGATACATAGATCGATGCAGATAGATATGAGTGATAGACAGACTGATGGTGAGTATAGAACACAGCAGAGGTACTAGAAACAGAGAGAGAGAAGAATTCATCCCTCCGTGATAATGGAGAGATTTCGTAGCCTTCACTCGTCTCCCTTCTCGCCTATCACCCCCAGGGGTGTACTGTTTCAGCTGCAACAGAAGAAGAAGGAGATTCTTCTTCTTCTTGGTACTATTCTTGACTTGTTATACTTCCTTTCTTCTTCCTCTTGTCGCTCCCCTGAAGCCTTCTTTTCTTCTCCCATCTCATCAGTCTTTTGCTTGATCTCTCCCCCTCTTACATCCTCCAGGACTAGCTCGGCCTTCGCTTTCATTTGCTTGCACCTTACCCCCCTCGACAGCACCAGCAACTCTCACTTAACGACGTACATACATAGAGATACATCTAGATAGGTGAATCCATATGCATATACACATGATACTACATATATATGCGAGACTATATACATATATGTATATATGCGATACTACCTATATCTCTGACACTGCATATATATATATATATATATGCATGTGTCCAGCTATATTCGACTCATGATGTATGTGAAAACAGGGTATCTAGCTGACTACGTCCGACTGTAACGAAGGAGGGCGCTGCCTTTGAAGGAGGAGAAGAAGCGAACGGGCAAATCATTTCTTCTCTCTAGTGACGCCAGAGCTTCAGAATACGATCCTTCGAACCTGAAGAGAAAAGAAGAGAATGGAGAAGAGAAGAGATAGAAAAAGATCCCTACTATCCAGGCAGATGTTGTTCGTGTATCAGAGCCTCTCCTTGTAGCCTCACCCCCCCAATGTCCTCAGCTGGGCATCCCTCTACACATATATACATACATAGGAATGAATAGATACATATACATACATATATATATATATACACACACACTCCTATCATGCATAGAGGGGCACTCCAGATGCTACGTAAATATCTATATATGTGTGTAGCTTGGATGGCCACTACCAGAAGTGTCTGCAGAGATCTTTACGTATGAGAAGAGGTGGATGGTATTTCACACTTGAAGATACTTTCACTCCTAACACCTAGTAAGGAGATCTATCAGATACACTACCTCCCTTTCCGATCATATCTCTCCTGTATCGCTTTTCTGCAAGACTGATCTCTCCGAAAAAGACTGTTGCTCCTGTCTTTTCTTTCCCCCTTCAAGAACCCTTCCTCTTTCTTACACATGTGAAGACTTCTGCCTATCACTTCCTCTTTCCTCGCTTTCAAGAATCTCTGTCCCTTCTTGTTCACCTGTAAGTGTGTGCGACAGAATCTCTCCGACAACCTCTATCTCTCCACCCTCTCTCGTGTTTCTAAACAAAGCGACTTCTTCTTTTCTTAGAGATTCCTTATATACCTGAGGCTGCATAGCATCCATTGCCGCTCCAGTCAACCGCGTAGACTTCATCTGCATGTCCCGGAAGATCAGCTTTGAGTTTTCTTCTTTCTGCTTGCCAGACCTTCAAAGTACTATCTCCGCTAGCTGAAAGTAACAGACGGCTGTCTGCACTCCACGCCAGTTGATAGACAGGGCCTACATGACCTCGAAGGGTTGCAAGGTAAGTTCCTTTCATACCATCCCAAAGTCTATTATACATGGAAAAGGAGATAGATAGATAGATTAAAGACATATTGATAGATAGTTGATGTGGGTCAGACGAAGGAGAATGAAAGGGGTGGCGAAGGAAGAGAGTGTAGAAGATGGACGTGAGAGAATGATGAGACAAAGTGCGACGGAGGCAGGCTTAGACGAAGGCTTTACTAAGAAGGGACTCGAAGAAAAACACTTGAATGACACAGAGATGAGCCACACCTAGTATTGTCCCATCTGTCTCTCTCCCTGTCTCTTCCTCTCTCTGATTTATATAGATAGATAGCTAGACAAGGAAGATGTGTACATGTGCTTACATGTGTTTGTATTCGGGAAGAAGAGGTAGATAAATGTACAAGAATTCCCACATCTATACATACAAGCCAGAGAACTCACTCCAACTTCTTCCGTCAGACAACGAAGGGCAGCGACACCTCTGGCATAGAGTCTTATGAGACGGCTCTTAAACATCTTTAGATTCTATCCTCTCGAGTGCTGAAGAGCAGGCTCGCATCTTAACCACATATCCACAACTCCCCCGCATCTTGTTTCGCCGTATGTATATGTATGTGTATATATAGATACATCCACATGTCTAGACATGCGTATACCTGTCTATAGAAAGAGAGAGATTCAGATAGCAAAGGCTTTGATGTGAAGTGTCCTTGAAGATGTGTATAGAGATAAGAATGCCTAGAGGCGGATAGATAGATATATATCTGTATGAGGAGATCGGCGGAGGTTTCCTTGTTTCTGGGACTACATACTTGATAGATTTATCAAAAGACGCCGAAGCAAGATATCTGCCATCTGGTGAAAAAGCCACCTGGTGAAGGAGACAGAAGGAAAGAACAGAGAGAAAAGACATTTCAACAACTGCTACATGCATGCATGCGTACATGCATGCAGGGCCCCCTCACTTTTCATCCTTCATACCTCAAGTAGTAGATCCCGGATCATCTATAGAAAACGAGGGATCTATCATGTCAGCGTCTCCCTATAGATAGTGTCAGACACAGGTGTCTCATTTGGTTTTTGTAGCGATTAGACACGAGCTAGCCAGTCGATAGCTCGGGGGGATAAAGAGATTCGACGGGGGGCTCTGGTGTCTTTGAAGATTGAGACAAGCAAGTATACACCAAGACCCACATGCCACGTCGAAAACTAGTCATTACCAAGGGCATCCGTTCGACTTTCTTCCTTTCTTCTTGCTAGGCATCCTCGCATGCCAAGTAGATAGACAATGAGTGAGGATTCTGTTGACACTCTCTCTTTCTAGCATAGGAACTCTTTATTCTCCTTATGAAGAAGGTCATCCTTATACATGTAGAATGTCTTCAGAGGACGATAACATCCATCCGAGATAGAGAAGAGCCCCTCTCTCTCTCTATATATATATGTATATACATATATTCCTACATATATATATGTACATAAGTAAGAGGGAGAGTTGAGTACATAGTCTCTCGTATGTAAGGTATGTTCGTTCTCTCAGCAAAGTGTTCTCTTCCAAAGTAGAGGAGAGAGGTGGATGGGGAGTAAACGACCTGAGGCAGATTTTTTATGACAGGATGAAGCAGTGTTTCTTACTTGCTCCTGCCACGAACTTTCAAATGTCAAGCACGCCTTACCTCACTATTCTTCATGAAGACCAAACTTCACTGCCGTCCCCACCTCACAATGTATATCTGCATATATATATATATATATATGTGCATAGAGATATATGTACTATCATGCATGCATGAGTGTAGATATGTACGCAAGTATCTGTTTATATACAGTGATGTCCTGTTGACCTACATACGTATATCATGAGAGGCATATCTTTTCTCCTGCGTTTGGAAAATATCGAGATACCCACGTAGAGAGACCAGGAGTGTTCTCTCTCTCTCCCTCTCTCTCTTCCGCCTATGAATATACGACACTCCCCTCCGGGGACATATAGTCTATTGTAGATCATAGGTGTATATGGATTGGCATATAAAGAGATAGAAGTGTAGAAAGAAGTCTTTACATGGTTGACAAGCTTTTGATGTCCCGTCATCCTCTTCTTTCTCTCTCTC
>NW_027156102.1:17003-18997 GCF_002600585.1 Cystoisospora suis | reverse complement strand
AGAAAGAAAGAAAGAAAGGATGAGATGGGAGAAAAGAAAGAAGAAGAAGATCTTTCTCTTTATCATCCAGAAAGAACAGGAGGTACAGTAGGCGCAGCTCAGGGTCAGTCCCTTGTATAGACATCAGGAAAGGTTCTCTGAAGAGAAGATTTTATACAGATACATGTGTACGTACGCATGCCACAGATGTCAGTGTCTGGGGTGCGGTATAGAAGCTCGCCAGACACCTAGCAATACTACAAGCCATAGAGAAAATCTTTCTTCTTCTTCTTAGTTGAAAGTAGCCACCTCGACAGCAGCACGCAAAGAAAGAAAACAATTTCTGCTACAGCGTACACCTATAGAGACACATTTTTCACATGATATACAAAGTCACCCATGCGCATCGAACTTTGCATCTCGCCAATCCTCTTAATCGAAGAAAAAAAGACCTCTCATTACTTCCATGGAGACACAAAGGTATCTACAATCGCACTATAACCGGTGTATATACATGGCAGCTGTGTACGGGGCACTCCATATAGGAGGACATGCGGAGACAAGGAATGAGCGAAGAACTTGCTATGAGGACAAAGGACAGGAATGAATCGATTACCTGATAATGAGAAGGCAAGAAGGAGTACATCCCTCCGCAGAGAGCTGGACGTTCTCTCGCTACGTGATAGATCTATCTCTCTTTACCTGTTTGATGCATGCGTCATATCGCTTCTTAGCGGCAGCCCTCATCTCTGAGAAGAAGTGTACATAGAGAGATGGCATTCAAGATACAAACCCACCTGCCTGCTCGATCGATAGACAAGGAAGAAATTGGCAAGAAAACCTCTCTGACGTATCTAGGAAATGCTATGAAATTCTCCCTACACTCTGCCTCTGCCTGCCTGCTTATTTCAGGTTGCTATGGAACAAAGATACAGTGGTATCTAGGTACCAACCTGTTAACCTATCTTTAGTCTCTCTATCTCTCCATTTATCTCTAATCTATCTATCTATCTATGTCTATATCTATATCTTCTTTCCTCCTGAGTATAGAAGTGAACATGCACCGTGCTTATAAGAGTCTAACCTCTTTGTGCACCTTCGGTTCCCCGAACGCTTTCCCGATGTCTGTACACCCGGGCAGAACCCTCAACCCATCGCCCTCCTACTGTATCTCCCTCTCTCTCGGAGTTCTTTCTACCTTCTCTCACTATTCTGTTTGATCCAGTCATCTTGTGAATACCTGAAAACACATCTCTTTCCGTCTCCCTGTCTTTTTCTTCTCTTCCTTCCACCTCTTTCCTTCTCATGCACCCCAGCCCAATACAAACAGAGAACGTTCTCTGCCTTCCTCCTTTCTATTCCTCTATCTTCTTCTCTACTCTCCTTTTCTATTACCACCAGCCCAGGCATCATGCTCTTCAAGAAAGACAGGGAAGATAGGTAGAACCCCCCCCCCAAAGACCTATACTCTTTCACGAGCATGAAGAGATCGTCGTTCTTTCATATACATGCATTCGTTCAGTCCGTCTCTCTTCCTTCCTTTCTTTCCCGTCGTGATTTCATACCTTCGAAAGAGGCGAAAGATCTCTGGCCTTTCTCTCCATACGGCCCAGTACGAAGAACATGGTCTGTATTAAGCGCAAGAGAGTTGACCCAGTGTGCGTGGCCCTTCAGGTCGGCTACTAGCCTTCCGCTGATAGGATTCCACACCTTCACTGTTGTATCTCTTGATGCTGTGTAGATGTGACCTAACGAAAAGGAAAGAAAGAGAGATCAAGAAACACAAGGAGAAAGCCCGCCGCAAAGAATGAAGAGGGGAAGAAGAAAGAATGAGTATGGAACGGAAAGAAGACCAAGATACAAAAGGAGTAGAAAAGGCGAGAGTGCAAGACAAAATTCTTCATGATGATGGTAAGAGAGAGGAATAGTCAAGGAAGTAGTTGTCCCTTCTAACGACAGAGAGAGAAAACAAAGAGAAAGAAAAGAAAGAAAGAAAGAAAGAAAAAGTGAGAAAG
>NW_027156102.1:16471-16769 GCF_002600585.1 Cystoisospora suis | reverse complement strand
AAATCCTACGAAAGAAAGAAAGAAAGAAAGAAAGAAAGAAAGAAAGAAAGAAAGAAAGAAAGAAAGAAAGAAAGAAAGAAAGGCCGCTAACCAGAGACTTTCTACGAAATGCAGATATAGAATTGTAAAAGGTTCAGTTTTTAGAGCTAAGAATGGGACGTAAATCGATGCATGTCATCTTCCTGACAATGAACATCGCCGCAGATAGATAGATAGATAGATAGATAGATAGATAGATTATAGATAGATAGATTAAAGATAGATAGATTAAAGATAGATAGATTAAAGATAGATAGAT
>NW_027156102.1:15261-16281 GCF_002600585.1 Cystoisospora suis | reverse complement strand
GATAGATAGATAGATAGATTGATAGATAGATAGATTGATAGATAGATAGATTGATAGATAGATAGATTGATAGATAGAATAATGATAGATAGATTGAAGATAGGTAGCTCCCTTCACCCCCATAATCTCAATACAAAGAAGATCGCTCAAACTTGGCTGGACACACACCACATTTTTGTCCTCCTTCCCTCAGAAGAGAGGAGTCAACCCTCGCTACTATATCTATCTAATCTAGCCAAGCTACCTCTCTAAGTGATCTGATGTATGTAATCGATCTAGCTACTGTCCTAGCTACCTACCTATCTTTGTAGCCTATCTATTATTGAGACATAATGAATGAAAATTCAACACGTACATCACATGCGCAGATTCGTCGTGACGTGTCAATGCCTAACATCTCAACTCCAGAGCTTTGCTGCATGCACTGCACCCCACCTTCAATTATCGGCTGTATATACACATCCAGAAGTCTGTACATACCTTCACTCTCTCCCGACCACCGAAGGGAAGAAATACTATCTCGATGGCCTGAAAGAATTCGAAGACACTGGCTTGTCGATGTATTCCAGAGACGTACGGTACTATCCTAAAGAACAGGAGAAGGAGACGAAGAAGAAGAAGACGGGGGGTAAGAGAGAGAAAATGAGAAAGACGAAGGCTTAGAAAGGAAGAGAATGGCGATCAGATACAGTAGACCTTTTCCTTTCTTGAGAGAAAGATCGAAAAAAGGTACAAGAGAAGCTTCTCTTATCTCTGCATACGACATTCGTTAGAGAAGATAAGGAGATGTCACATAGGCTTGCGGTCAAAGTGAATAGCTTCTGTTGAAAACATATACGTGCATACATATTTGTATACACAGTCATACAGACCTTCACATAGGCACACACACAATTCTCCGTCGAGATTCCCTGACGATATACATGGGGGGGCATATGGAAATGAGGAGAGACAGGTGCACCAAGGTAAAGCTTCAAATTTTGGTATACATACAACGGCATACACGGATAGATAGATAGA
>NW_027156102.1:0-15070 GCF_002600585.1 Cystoisospora suis | reverse complement strand
AGATTAAAGATAGATAGATCGTGTTGATCCGCTGTTCCCCCGTACACATGTTTAGACTCTGTAAGGGTTCAACTCCTTCCACTACTGCCAGTCCAAGCTCTGTGGTTGCAGGATCTTTAGCTGAAGCGTAGAAGGACATACCTTACTAGCACTGGCTAGCATAAGGCTTGGGACAGATAGCCGTCCATCCGTGATAGTTGTATTTCCTGCCTTCGTCTCTGTGACTGAAGAAGAAAGACTCGAAGACAAGTGAAGAGGCTGCCATGCAAGCGCGGTAACAGGCTTGGAATGACCCTTAAGAGGGGAGCCGAGAGAATCTCCTGTCTCTCCATCCCAAAGCCGTACGGTGCCATCCTACGAAGAGAGTTGCGAGACATACAAGATATACATGAAGAAGGAGAAAGCAGAGAAAAAAAGAAGAGAATCCGCCTTTTGGCTCTTGATGTGTGGTCAGGTGCCTTCTCCATGTTCTTGCTAGGAGAAGGGCGGGCCCCAGGAAGGAGGAGGGAAAGAGAAGGGTGAAGTGACGGAGGGAAGAGGATCTTGGGAGAGTGTAGTTACACTCCACATACATTTTCAAGTACATAGTAGAGGCAGATGGATACTCACTAGACAAACAGCTTCGAAAGACAAGGTTACGCGAAAAAGCCCTAAGCCCATTCCTCTTACTCGATGTTTCTGCTTCTATGACGAAAGTAGCATGTACAGGTACATACTATGTAGATGTATACATGCTGACACGCCTATGGCCCATTACAAGTCTTTCTTACCTGCCACACTCTTCTTGAATCATCACAGGGAAAGAGAACAAGGAGAAAATCTCTACGCCATTCGTCTAAACGCAGGGCGAGGTTAAAGGAAACTAGACAAGCTCACATACAGCCTTGTCTCACACAAAGGTTAGCCTCGAATGCGTTTCTCTCTCTCTCTCTTTGTTAGAAAAGCGAGACATCTGCACCTCTCCAAAGTACGAGCGCTTGTTCTTCGAAGAGAATAGAGAGGAGGTGATAATCCATTCTTACCATGCCAGCAGAAGCAAGAATCTGTCCGTGTGGAGCCCAGGCTAAGCAGAGCACCCATCCTGTATGGCCTTTGAGAGTTCTTTGCGGTGTCTCCGTGCTGAGGCACCAGAGACGAACAGTCATGTCTCCACTGCCGGAAGCGAGTCGTGAGCTCTCCGGGTTGAAGGCTACACAAAGAACTGCTTCTGTATGCCCTGGGAGAAAGACAACGCAAAGACATTTCGAAGAAGGGGGGACAAACACAGACTTCAAGCACAGAAAGAAAGAAGGAGAAAGAAAGAAAGAAAGAAAGTCTTTGTCTAGACTGTTTTTCATGTATCTCTTTTATCTCTGTCCTGCCTATCTATATCTATCTGTTTACATCCGATTAGATCACTATCTAAATCTCTCTTCTTGTCTTTAGCCTTTTGTGTGGTGTTCATTTATACGTGTAGATATCTATGTAGGTCCGTGTAAACGTCATCTGATCGTTGTCTGTCTATCTCTTTATGTACATATATAACTCTATTCCTCTATCTCTATGTGCCATGCATCCATCTCTATGACATGAAATCTGTATCCTTTCTCACACAGGATTGTGCCCCCCTCCACATCAGACCTCCTTCTAATCCAGACAACCAGGTGTATATACACCCCAAGAATAAAGACGTCCTCGACATCATTATCAGATGTCACTCTCAACTCGCTCCCCGCCTCTACTCTCTCTCTCTTTTTCTTTCTTTCTCTTTCTCCGTCTCTCTCTCTCTTTCCTGCAGAAAACGTCGGAGAGCCGTTGACAAGAACAAATTCAATCTTGGAACGACCGAAAAGAAGCAAAGTCAGATCAAGAATAAAGAAACTCTCCTTTCCTTCTTCTTTCTTTTCCTTCTAGTTCTCTTCTCTCGATTGGAAAGAAAAGAGACGTACCTTGTAGAGATGAAGCACATCGAGTAATATGACGGACTTTGAAAGCAGCAAGAGGCGCGTATCGGATTTGTAGTACCTTCTCAGTTGATCGGTCAGACGACAGCTCGAAGGCCTCTTGTAGACTACTTGTAATCTCGATACGATTATCGTCTAGTGTTAAAGCAAAGACTTTCTTCACCCCTTTCTCGTCATCCTCGTCTTCTTCATCTTTACTCTCCTCCGCCAGTAATGTATTCAACAACTCTTCAAGCTGCTCACGTGTTATACTAGAAAGAAAAAGAGAAGAAAGAAAGAGGTGAGAAAGAAGATTCATAATCTTGGGTACAAGAAAGGCAGCAACGGCAAGGAGAAAGTCGGGTGTATGTACACTTCTTATAGACAGAGAGGGACATCATAGAACAAGAAGGAAGAATTGTAGATGTAAGCCGTGTATAGGTTGTATGGAGAACTCACTGATAAGTCTTTCTTTCTTTTAGATGATAGACGAAAGCCAAGAAGAAAAGAGAAAAGAAAAGGAAAGATACAATACATATGCGTAAAAGAAATGAGTACATAAGACTCGGCACCATACATACAGAGAGACACATGCAAATGGAGAGATCAATACGAAGTAGATCTTTTTCCTCTCCCTATGTTCACAGAAGAGTAAGTACATACATGTAGTAGTTGGAGCGCGTCTTCTATAGAGCATTCCGGCAGATGAAGAGACAGCGAGAAGGAGATGTATATCGAGAGAAAGTAAGGAGGCATGAAGCACTACCAGGTGTCTACGTATAGAAAAGCCTACACAGATGTCTCTCGATCCTGAAAAGCCTACAGATCTATTGATAGCCTCGTAAGCGCTAGTGAGAAGAAGACATGTCGGTATCTACAAGAAGGAAAGCACTTAGGTCATAAGCAACGGAGCTTGTCTCCATGTCCGCCTTATACAAAGAGATATGTGTATATCTGTGTTATCCGTATATAAGCCGAGGAACGATCGACAATGTATAAGGTCTTTGAGGCAGTGACATACCTGAGAGGAACAGCCAGGTGAGTCCCAAGAGGCGTCGTCTGCTGATCGAAGAACTGAATAATAATTTCTCGATTCTTCACATCTGTTGCGTCTCCTTCTCCTTCTCTCTCAGATAGATTACTCCATGAAGATGGAAGTTCTCGAGCTGCTGTCTTGTTCGAATCAGCTTTCTCTGTAGGATGTAGAGACGAAGATGAGGAAGAACTCTTCACAGCTGAAGCTCTCGGTAACGGGGGAAAAGTCTTAAGAGAAGAAGGAGATGAGGAAAGAGGCCGTAAAGAAGGAGAAGAAGAAGAGGAAAGTTTCTGACGTTTGCCTGGCGGAGAAGAAGAAGATTCGCCGCCGTCAGGCTCTGAGGGTGGTACGTCTACTACTGTGTCTCCCGCCATGGCAAGGAATGAGGAGAAAGCGGGAAGAGGGAGAAGACAAGACGGATAGAAAGGAAGAACAAGAAGAAGAAGGAAGTTGAACAGAGGAAAGTCACGACAGTCAGCTATGTCTTGGGGTGTACATACACCATTGACATGTAGGACTTCACATGAATAAATGGCCCTCCCACACAAATGGCTATGTAGTGATTGATACCCTTGGATAAAGAGACTCCGGAAGCTTGAATGAAGGGAGAAAAGCCGCGTTGTCTAGAGAGAGTGAGGAACTGTACATAAACCCCCGAAGAGAAGGAAGGAGAAGAGGAGGAAGCAGAAGAGACCAAGCCAGAAAACTTGGAGGTGAGAAGAAGAAGAAGAACAAGAGTTAGAAAACAAAGGTGAAGAGAGACAGTGGAAATGAAAAGAAGAGAAAAGAATAAAGAAGGAAGGAGAAGAGATGACGCTCTGTTGATCGAGGGAGAGAGTGGGGCCCCCTGCCAGGACCACCGAGAAGAAGACAGGAGAGCAAACAAGGAGAGAATTGAGGCTGCAGAGAGACCTAGCATGGAAAGAAGCGAATATCCTTCATATCCACTCCTGTATGTATCTATGTTTTGTCCCTTACAACACCTTTAGTCTTGGTGTTTCAATTTCCTCATCATTCTGTGCATGCGAATCGATCTGAATCGGCATGCGTGAAATCGACGAATGCACGGATGCATGCACGCATGCATCGATTCTTCATATCTCTCTGCAGCTGGGACATGTACGAAAAACCATCTAATCTTCTCTTTTCCTCCGGTGTTGTCGTCTGTTTCTTCTTTGCTTCTTTTCTCTGGCTTCTCTCTTTCTGTTAGCCTGTCTTTTCCTCCTCTTCTGAGACGTAAATTCTTTTCTCTCTCAGATTGAGACCCTTATCTTGCTTTCCTCCGAAATGCATTCTGATTCTGCCTTCTCTTCTTCTTCTGACTTCTCCGTTCTTTGCTTTTTCTCCATGCAAATCTCTCCCTTTCAGAAGGTGACGAGACAACCTGCGGTGTGCGTCTACTTCTCTCTTTCTCCCGCTCTCGTGACAGTATTCTCACCCTTCACATCTTGCCTCTCTGATCCCTCGAGACTAAAGAGCCTACCCGCCTGTCGACAGTGTAAACACACTCCTCCCTGTATCCAGGCGTGTATATAAAATATGTATATATAGTGGTATCGGAATGAAGAGTGAGGAATGTTCTCAAGGCGTTCATTTTGTATCTAGCCTTATGTCGTTCGCATCATCTTGTTTCTTCATTACTCCGAAAAAAGGGTCAAGTCTCTTTTCCTCTAGATTCCCTTACTCTCTTCTTCTCTCTCCTGTTCCTTCCCGCGTGCTGATATAGGGTAGACAAACCAAGATTACCTTCTTATGTTGGATACACGCGTCTTGTGTTTACGGTGTATATACACCCGAGTCCCAACTCCCGTTACCCCCGGATAACCTTGTCAAGCTGACAAGCATTCTTTCCTCCTTCTCCTCTCGCCTTTTCCATCTCCCGTCTCTTGCTTTCTTGCTGGTCTCTGTATGGTCTTTCTCGGAGGACTTCTTTTATAGATACCTCGCCTTTCTTCACCTCTCATCATTCTTTCCCTCCTCATTTCCAGCAGCCGTCTCCTCCTACCTCTTGTCTCTCTCTCTCTCTCACGTCAGAGGAGAAAAGAATCTTCCTGTAACGCATTTCCCTCCAGCTATACTAGAGAAGAAAAGACACCACACATCTTCCTCCTCTTCTCGTGGATCCTCATCTATCAAGAAACACTGGGAGAGGTAAAGAGAACCCTCTCCGATGTCTTTGCCTCTCCTTCTTCTTTCTAGCTTTTTTCCTGTCGATTCTCACTACCACGGATTTCCTTGAGACTTCTCCTTGTTCCTCGTTATGTCACCTTGTGAACGAAATGAGTGGAGTCAGAGGCAATGAAGAAAAAGAAGATAAAACTTCGGGTCAATCTTCGTCAGTTGAGACCTTTTCTCTAGCTTCTTCTTCCTCATCTCCTTCGCCATCTTCTCTTTCCTCTCTCTCTCGCCATCAAGCTAACCTTATAGACGGAGAGATGTCTTCTTCTCCTCCTAGTACTCTTCTTCGATATAGAGAGGAAGAGCTTGAAGTAGAAGAAGAAGAATCTCTCCTTATGGAGGGGGAGCTCGAAGAAATTGTCGATGACATCTTTCTCCTAACTGAGCCTCCTTTAATTTCCTTGCACGCGCTAGCTATCCCACCTCGTTTATGCAGCCAAATTTTGAGACTTCTTCAGGTGTATCATCGATTAGAACATGCAGAAAACGATTTTCTCCCCAAAGGGACAGGAGGAGAAGAAGAAGAGAAAGAAGCTGGGCCGGGGCTAGGAGTGTACGTACCGTGGTGGAAGCGGAGAGGAAGGAGAGTCGATCTATACTTTCTAAAGAGATGTTACAAACCTAAAAGACAAGCAGCAACAGCAGCAGATGTGGTGTATCTTCTCCTAGGCACACATCCTAAGGTATATAGAGATAGCGGGGAAAGATAGATCAGAAGTGTATAAAGGGCGTTCTATCCGATATGGCACATCACATAGGTGAAGAAGAGCAAGACATATCTGGAAGGCTTTGAGGACGAGCTGTCTAATAGAAAGAAGTATGCATAGTTCCTCATAGAAAGATAGATAGATAGATAGATCGATAGAAGTTAGTCTGTGTAAGTATATCAATATACCTCTTTATGTTTTCGTCTCCCTATAGATATCTTTGTATCTGTTCGTGAGTAACTTCGAGCTTCTTCGCACGAGACTTGATGAACTTCCTAGACGCCTGGGGGGGTAATCAAGAAGACAGACATTCTTTCTTTCTTGTATGTGGACGTCCCTTTGAATGGTGGTCTTTTTTTCTTCTTGTATTCCTTATTTCTGTATGTCTCTTTTCCTTTTCTCTTCTTAGAACTTACACCCCTCTATCATTAAAGCTCTACGTGACGGCACTTGTGAAGATTCCCACGACATTGCTCTTTCTCCTTCTGAGGCTTGTCAGTGCCTCGAGAGGATCTTTCATAGCTGTGGTAAGAATGAAGATAGCTCATCTATGAAGATTGAGAGAAGTCACTCTGAAGGAGAGCCCCTATCTCAAGAAGGAGTAGCTGCGAGAGATGAGCAAGATGGATACAAAAAATTCGAGATTCGAGAGAATGAAGAAGAAGAAGTGAAGAACTGTGAGCTATTATCCTCGTCGTCTTCGCCTTGGAGAGGAAGAAAACAGCAGTCAAACAACCCCTTTCTGGAAGATGACTATAGGGGTAGTCGTATAAGAGAAGAAGAGAAGGAATGTGAGAGAGATAGAAAGCCTTGCCATCGTCATCTTTACCCGCATAGTAAAGAAGGTGAAACAGAAGAAGATAGAGAGGTCTGTAAGAGCCAAGATAGACTAGTCAATCTTGAACAAGGACGAGATGATGTCAGTCACAATGAAACAAAGAAGAGGAGATCAGAGGCGAAGAATGAATGTGCCTCATCTTCCACCTCATGGTGTATATGTCGATATATACGCCATGTCAAAGTCCCCTCTGTTTCTCCAGTGACACCTCAACAACAGCGGAAATGGAATGAAGTGTGGCCGTGTTATCTCAATAAAACAAAGCCGCCTCCTTCAGGGAGTCCGAAAGGAGTAGGAGAAGAAGAAAGAGATTACCATAGATGTAGAAGTGAGAGTTCCTTTAAGAACGCCCTCTCGACAACGCTTCCAGAGGGTGTGACGATGAGAGCGAGAAGAAGAGGAGACGCGACAGAAGGAGCAGAGAGGCATCGGGATAGTGGAGAAAAAGAAGGAGAAGAAAAGGTCTTCCCTGCAGAGGGAGAAATAGTAGAAGAAGAGGAGAAGGAGTCGAAGAAAGAAGTTCGAAGGCGTGATACCAGTAGGGGGAGAGAAGAAGAATGGGGGAGATTAAAAGGAAAAAAAGAAGAGGAAAGAGATAAAGAGTCTCAGAGTACTGCTGAATGTTACGGAATGAGACAAGAGCTTCTTATACCGTTGCAACTGACTCCTGAGGAGAAAGAAAAGCATAAGCTCTATCTCCAGGCTGCCGTTAGATGTACGGTGACTCTCATGATCTCTCACTACAGATATATCTACCTATGTAGATCAGCGCATATATAGGACAAGCTAAAGGCCATATCACACATGTCTCTCTCCCTCTCCCGTTCATAGGAATCTATTGGTTTATATGCCTGTCTCTCTATATATACATACGTGATCGAAGACGATGGGGCTACCCAGAGGGACAGGCTTTCTGGCACGGTAGCGAACATCCTTTTCATACTCACAAGATTACCACGGAATTCAAACCGCAGGGGGTAGGAGGATGATGAAGATGCTAGGAGCGAGCTTAAAGAGTGATAGCTGTTTCATATTCCTTTTCTATAGGAGAAAGATATTCTATTCTCATTCATTCTCTATAGAATGAGCAAGAGAGGGTACAGCCCCGAACGGCCTACAGCACCCTTGATGATGCCTCAGTTGCTCGTAGTTCTAGACGCTCGAGGAGAACCGCGGTCTCCGGTAGGATTAGCATCCTGCCTTCATTAGGACATTGTTGCATGCACGAATTTCTAGAGATAAGAAAGCTCAACAGTCTGTGAGGAAGACGGCGAGGGCAAACAAGCCTTGCTTTCGTTTCTACCTTATGCGACTGTACTTTCATTCTCGCTGTAAGCACCAGAGATGGAGAAAGCTCAGAAGTAGTAGGAGTAGTAGTGAGGTATCACTATGAGACGCAGTTAGCTGACATGGCCAGGGTAAACAAGGTAGCGTGGCGTAGAAGCCCTTCCTAGCTAGGAAATTTCCTTCCGCATGTCAGTGAATGTGACTTTCTCGCTTCAGCTTTGGGTTTCACTCCTTTGTGTGGTGTTTTTTTGATGTCGCGCAGTGAGCAGAGAAACAGGTCGAAGTGCGTGCATCATCACGTACACACCAAAATCATCTTGTCAAAAAGGAGTCGCTGCGACTCCTATCTCCAACACTAATGAGAAGGAAAAGAAGAGTATGCTTTCGAATCGAAAGAGGAGTCGGACGAAGTGTTCAGCACTATCTCCTCCCCGGGCTTTCGGTCTTAACACATCCCCCCATACCAAACAACAGGGAGAACTGAGTACTGCTGCAAGTAGTGGTAGTCAGAGTCGGGTGAGTAACCATACTGACGATCCGCAAGGAGAAGGTGTTGCTCATAGTGATGATGCTAGAAAGGATTCTAGTTTAAACAAGGGGAGCGGGAACAGCATTAACCAAGACACGTGTGTGATAGTGAACGGATGCAGCGGGCAACTAATACAGCGCGGACAACCGCGCCAAGGTGCTATCAATGGTGATTCAATGATGAAAGAGAATGGAAAGGAGAGGGAATCGGATGGTGACCGTGTAATGACGGTTACATCGTCGCTACAAAGAAACGGATTCTTTAGTGGTTTTATGAGTCAAGACCACGAAGGCTTGTGGTGCGGTGACCGCCATACCTCAGAGAAAGGAGAGTGTTATTCGCGTCTTGGAATTGGTTTAAAAGGAGCAAGTGGCAGTAAGCTAAGCACAACACGGATTGTTGCTGCATGCGTGGATACGTCAGAACCAGCTCATCCATTGTGTCACGCGCCCATGAACGCTATCGGTGCCGTTGGTCGGCAGCTCGTAGAGAGGGCGCAGAGGGAAGGATGCGAAAACGAGAGAAATTTGGACACGGTACAATCATCAACTGGGTGTGAGGGAGTAGCTGAAGAAAAGTGCAAGCCACATACACCGTCCAACGATGGAGATTCTATGGGTACCACCGAAGAGGATGAAGTAAGTGATGGAAACTACTACTGTCAAGGATGTACAGTCTACTGTTCACATGAACCCTGCGTCATGTGTGCAATGGCGCTGGTGCACTCCCGCATCAACATGCTCGTTTTCTATCATAAAAATGAAGAACATGGAGGTATCACAAAGGGGAGACTACATCTAGACCGCCGGTTAAACCACGGATACCGTGTGTTGTGTTTCAAACGAAAGTAGGTTGTACATGGGATCGGCGAAGGAGAGGAGGGAGACCATTCACCGTCATTGTTGCTTCATTGCATCGTATGCATACCTTGTCCGCCTACGAAAAGTAACTTGACTTCTTTATATTCTTACCACCAACATAGGAAGACATTCTGGTTCAGTGGTTCCTTCTTGGGGAGGGGCAGAAAGAATGCCCTACCCAGTAGACGCCCTCGTCTCAGCAATGCGGCCTGTCTCGGCTCCGCCTCAGTCGTCCCACTGTGAAGCAGAGGAGATGCAGAAGCGTTCACGGGGTATGCCGCCAAGTGCTTTAGTTGTCCATAACAACTGAAGTGTTGCATCTCTTCTGAACGAGGTTCAACGCCTTTGCCAAAGGTCCACACGCAGGGTAGTCTATGCGAAACAAAAGTGGGACGAGGCCCTAACGGTTCATGGTTCGAGAAACGTATTCCGTCCGCGAAGCTTTTTTGCGTAAGCTAGCTCTCCAGTCGTCTGCTTGAACCCACGGCCTGGACTACGTATTATTGGTACTAGCTAGGGGACGTCTTGTTTGATTTCATCGGTGAAGCGGAGACTGAGGCTGGTAGGGCCGCGTCATCAGGTGAATCGACAAGATCAAGGGAGCATCAATAGACTTTTGCAAGCCTTGTTATCCTTTCGGGCACTCCGCCGGAACATGACTGAAACGACAGGTGACTTCACCTCATCGCTAAGTAGGAATGGAATAGATAGGAGCCGTCGGTGGTCGTCTGTACCATGTGTTAGCATCTCCAAGTGACAAGTGTAGCCTTAGGCAATTGTCTCTGGTAGAGAAGCCGAGCCCCTCAATACGCAGGAACTCTATGGTGATTTGGGTTCGTACGTCTGAAACAGTTGGTGATACGGAAGGATGCAGTCATGAAAGGACTCCGAAACCAGCACGTCTACACAAATCAGAAGTCCCCTTACGACAATCTATCTCACAGAGGTTCGCTAATGGGATCCCAAAAGACCCCCTCAAGTTTACCCGTGTCTAAGTTCCAAGGCCGATGCCGGCTGCGCAGATTGGCAGCTGGCAGGGCCGTGTCGTGGAGCGGTCTCGTCAAGGACGCCGTAACGTCGGTCCTGAAAAGAAGATCTTACAGTTAAGTCGTTTCCGATGGCATTTTGGAAGAGTCAGCGTTTCTGGACTGTATAGACAAGCTACTTGCTTCGGAGACCGCTGAGTGATTTATGACCTTTTCCAGTCACCAGACGATTGTCTCGCGAGCCAGCCTGGCGCGCCCAGTTGGAGCGTTACGCGGATGCAAGCCGCCCATGAGGCCTGCAGTTGTACTCTGAGGAGAGCATCTTGGAAGTAGGAAGAGCTGACCAGGAGAAATATCAGACGGACGTGTCAGTCTTAATGCTTTCTCCTCTTCTTCCCTCCACGGCAAGCCGGAGCGACACACGACGACGCAGACGGCTGCTGCCAGAACTTAGTCCGGGTCCAGCGACCGGTCGTCTACGCTCGAGCGTGCAGCGCGAGTCCGACGGGGCTCGCGTGCATGGCTGACTGCCCCGCCTGGAGATCTGTCCTGAAAATGTTTCATCTACAGTAAGTCAGATCTCTTATTCTACTCTTTTATCTTATCTTTCGTCTTCTGACATAAAGTGTCTGAAGCAACACTCAACAACTTCGTGACAACATCGATCAAAATGCGGTCATTCATTCTGTTCGGAACCCTCTTCGTGGGTGTTGGCTCTGTAGTGGCCAGCAACTCACCGGACCATTTGGCAGTTCCGGCTGATCTGCCAACTGTTTCTGAGGAGGAGCTTCAGAGAATCGCAGCTGAAGCCGCTTCTCTTTCTCAACCCGATCAGGAGAAGAAGTTGGAGGAAGTTGAGCAAGCTGCTCTCGCTTTTGCTAATAGAAATCTTCAGGATTTATCTGAGGATCTTGAACTTGCTGCTGATGAGGGATTGGTCAATTCTGAGGAACTTCAGGAGGATGCCGATCAGGAAGCTTTGGGCGCCGAGGAACTTCAGCTAGATGTTGATCAGGAAGAACGTTTCCTGGGCAAGAAAAGCATGGGTGCCGTTATTCCTCCCCCCGCTCCTAAGGTCGTCGTAAAAAAAGTGCCAGCTAAAAAGGTTGGTCCTCCTGTTGCCGTTTACCGTAAGCTTCAAGAAGGCGAAGAAGAGGAAGGTCTTCTCCCGGAGGAGGAAGTCCTTGAAGAAGGAGATGAAGCGATCTCCGAAGATGGAGAGGAATCGCTCTCTGAAGAACCTCTTGCCTTAGAGGACAGTGAGAGTTCATCCTCTGAGCACCGTGCTCTAGGTAAGAAACAATACTATTACGCCGCACCTAAAAAAGCATCTCCTCCTCCCAAGAAAGTCATTCAAAAGAAGTCTCCACCTCCGAAGAAGGTCGTCCAGCAGCCCAAGAAAGTTATCCAGAAGAAGTCTCCCCCTCCGAAGAAAGTTGTTCATAAGAAAGCCCCTCCTAAGAAAGTCATCCAGAAGAAGTCCCCCCCTCCCAAGAAGTATGTCCGCCCCGCCAAGAAGTACGTGCCAGTGACAAAGAAAGCTCCGGCACCCAAGAAAGTCTACGCTCCTCCACCCAAGAAGTATACCCCTGTTTCAAAAAAGGGTGGATACTATTGAATGAGTGTTGTTCAGATCTCTTAACTGCCAGTTACTCTGCGTCGTGACGTAAGAAATCCGAAAGTGGAAAACTTACGAGTTTTGAGTGCATGTCTCGTCCTCTGTAATCTTGAGTGTGCTAGACTTCAACTCCTGTCAATCTTTGAAATCTGCCTTTCATCATTCGTTGAATGATGGTGGTTTGTTCGGCTTCTCGGTACAATCGACTCTTGGTTACGGCTCTCAAGACTTCACTATTACTAGTTCTCATTCTATTTTAGTTCAGTCCTTTCAAGATCATTCTATTTTAGTTCAGTCCTTTCAAGATCACTTTATTTTAGTCGCAGAAAAGTCAATTTTCCAAGTGCTCAGTATTCTAGCTGGCTTCTCAGAGATATCAGGAGCTGTGTATCAGTCCTGAAAAGAGCTCTCCCGTTCGTTTTCCCAAAAGATCTCCATTCTAGGTAGTCGTGCGGAGAGCTCTCCGTTCTGGCTAGTTTTATGAGGCGCTTTCTGTTATCAAGAGCTTTCTGACGGTGTTAGTCTTTGTCCCAGAAGTTTCCTATTCTAGTTCGTTGTCAGCTTTCTGTCGAAGTTTGTCTTTCCAAGAGCTTTCTGGTCTATTCATACCATATGATCGCATGCGGAAAGATCGTCTGAGTGAATTATCCTCTCCGGTGCCGAATGACACAAGACCCAAGATTATACGTGTATGTATTCACAGTCCTATTTGTTCATGAGGGTTGAAGAAGAGTACATAAAGACACAGAGCAGAGTCCCAGCTCATTATATATATGTATATTTGAGTATGCATATGAAGTAATTCACGTTGATATCATGGAGCCCTTGGCTGTTTCTCAAGTTCCGACAAAAGACGAAGGTAACCCCATGGCTTTAAGCATTTTCTGCTCTTCATCTTCTTCGGCATCTCCCTGTCGTTCAGCAGCGTCTCCTCCTTCATCTTTTGTTACTCCATTCTTTTTAGTGTCTCCTTCGCCTTCTGCTTTTTCTTTCTTTCTCTTCTTCATTTTCTTGCGAAGCTTTCTCTCCTCATCCTGTCTCTGTAACTCTTCTAGTCGCCTCTTGATACGGTCAATATCATCGTAATTTTCTTCACCGTACTGCCCGGCTCCTCCTGCGGCACTGGATGATGTACCTACACCTCCACTGCCTCGTTCATCGCTACCTGTCAAGCTACCAGTGTGCGTACTGGACATAGAATGATGGTGATGGCTGTTGCTGCTGGCGCTGCTGCTACCCGCACCTGAGCCACCGGTAACACCTGACGAGCCCCCCGACGATGAAGCGGCACCCGATGGCTCGACTGCACTAGAGGGATCTTCGCCTTCGAGCTCCACTTGAGCGACTCTCTGAAGTTCACGCAGCTTACCAATGACCCGGGCCGGTGTAGCTCTCTCCACACGCATGGTCATACCTGATTGGTAGAAGAGGATAGACAATGGCAATCTAATACTGAAGTATGTGTGTCTATCTACCGCTCACTATACATGCATGTGGATATAGGGTATGCGGCTGTCTGGACTACCTCTACCTGTCACTGAGAGGGAAGATCATCCAGATAGATAGATAGGGGAGACGGCCATGTCGAGTGTAAGACCTCCCGCACACGCAAACGATGAAACAGGAGGGTACAGTACCGGCCGGTGCTGGATTGCTTTGCTAGAATCGCTACGCAACAACTGCTATCAACAGTTAACATGCTTTATCAAAGCGCTCACAGCGAGGACGGTTGTACGTGTGTCACCGTGAGTGATAGCTAGCTGCTTACCAAGCATTCTGTTATGATTCCTCCCGTTGATATGATCCAGATAAGCCGCGGAATCTTTTATCAGGCATTCACAGACATCACACCAGAACCTGAACGGGCAGGACAGGAGACGTCGGCAGCACGTGCGATACAAACATACATGGAGAGAGAGAGAGAGACATATGAACAAAAGTCCGTATATCAACACATTTCTAGCGGTGCCTCTACAGCCACCTTGGTACCCTGGAACCCAGGCAAGAGGACAGAGTATATACATGACATAGAGATGTCTACTCAGTGGAGAGAGAGAGATTGCAGTACAAACAGAGAAACATTAAAGCACATAGAGACTGGAAAGTCACTCTGTCCAGAGACATGCGAAGGTGAGGTTCTCTTGTTGACGATACGCTTAGCCAACGCTATGAAGTTCTCCAAGGGGCTTATACACAAAGAAACTACAGAATGGAACCATACTGGATCACAAGAAGTAAGCGACGAGAAGGAAGAGATAAACAGTGAAGCAGATAGATAGATAGATTAAAGATAGATAGATAGATTAAAGATAGATAGATAGATTAAAGATAGATAGATAGATAGATAGATTAAAGATAGATAGATAGATAGATAGATAGATAGATTGAAGATAGATAGATAGATTAGAGATAGATAGATAGATTAGAGATAGATAGATAGATAGATTAGAGATAGATAGATAGATTAAAGATAGATAGATAGATAGATTAAAGATAGATAGATAGACTGACAAGGGAAGAGTGCATGTGAGCAAGTCCGGATGGCTATGGTGTACGTACCCTCCTTGCTGCATGCGGGGTGTCTGCAGAGTGACAATTTTGGTTTTTCCAATTTCTTTGGCTAGATCAATGTGGAAATCTCTTCTTTGAAGCGCCTTTCTATGCTCAACAGGTGGAGCGATCTTTCTCTGTCTAGGTTGAGGCAGATAAGAAAAGAAGTCGTCGTCGTCCTCCTTTGTTTGAGCCAGCGATTCATAAAAAGCCTTGTCCCACACCTGTAGCATACATACATACATACATATTCATACATAAATACGTACACCCCACAACACCTACGTGATTGCCATCGCTCTACGAGCGAGCTACGTAGAGACATGCATATAGAGATCGACCTTGAACTAAGCGTGTATGTAAGAATGTCTGTCTCATCCATTCGTTCACAGATAAATCTCACCCTCCTTCCAAGCTCGTCTGTTGTGTTGACAGGTCCTTCTGCAGTTGCGCCCGTGGCTTTCTTTGATGATGAAGCGCTAGATCCTGAAGGTGTCTTCAGATTTCCTATCGTCGTATCTGTTGCTCCTCCTCCCATAGATAATAGATAGATAGATTA
>NW_027156101.1:0-1575 GCF_002600585.1 Cystoisospora suis | reverse complement strand
TACCCTAGGCGGTTCTTCTCGCTGAATATTCGACCGCTCCTCTTCTGTGGTCAGTACTGATCGCACTCCAATGGAATGGGGGGCCGTGGTTGCGATACTTCTCGGTCTAACTGAACTACCCTCGCTTTCCCATAACTCGGCGTCCGCCACGATTCTGGGATCTCGGACTCGTAAAAATCGGTTATTCCTCTTTAAACTACCCCGACGCAGATTATATGGCCTTCTCGGTCTTTCTCCTGGTCGTCCTGGGGGTCCTTGTCGGTCTCCACCTCTCGTACCACTTCTTGTTTCTTGTAAGAATCTTTCACGGTCTCGTTCTTCTCGTCCTCGCCGTTCTGCTAAGTCCCACACTTTTTCCCGGGTGCTGGGCAGTGGTCCCCGGTAATCCCGCGGTAATATCCACTCACGCACAAGTTCTTCATACGACATACGTGCAGGCAATTGAACCGAATGATATCTCCCCGACCTAGCCTCTCCTTCCACACGTCTAATTTCCCTCTCCGTAGGTCTAAGACACACATTCAAGCGCGGAGAGTCGTATACAGCTCTCAAGTGTTCCCTCCTCCCACCGAGAGCCACTAGTTTACCGACTCCTTTGTACAATTAGCAGCGAAATGCCCCAAACCCCCACACTTGTAACACTTCCTATCGTTTCGGATCGTATAGGGTCTCCGTTCCCCCTCTGCGTCCTCTATACGTCCATTCTACGTCTCTCGTCTGTCAGCACGTCCCGGAAAGTCTCTTAGCCTCTTAGGTTCCCTACCGAACCCTGTTCTACCCCTAATTCTTGGTTCATGAACACGGGGAGGCCCCACAAAGTTAGGGGGCTCACGCCCTTCATACCCTGACATTCTGCCACGTTCGTAATCTTTTATATTCACCCACGATGACAGTCTCGATCGGGGACGGTCTCTATTTGCAGCCTCTACGTTCGCATACATGTATACCGCCATTCTTATGGCATCTGATGACGTAAAAAGTTGACTCATATGCACAAGTCTCCTTATGCATGGATGTAGCCCTTCCACGAATATTTGGAGCATCTTTGCTTCTGACATGTTTGAGCAATCTGCCAAGGCTTCGTTGAATCTATCAATGTAGTCACGGATGTTAGAACGTTGTTTCACATTTCTAAGTCTAAACAAGGCCTCTGATGCACTATACGAAGCATAATGTTCCATTAAACGCACTTTAAGGTTTCCCCACGTTGTTGGACGCTCAGATCTTGGAAGAGCAAAAGTATACCAGCGAGTTGCTTTAGGATCTAGGAACGTTACAGCTACAGGTAACCTCTCATCTTCTGTTAGTCCCAACCCATCCATGTAGATTTCCATTTGCGCTATCCACGCAGCGGGGTGCTCGCCTGTAAATAGTGGAGGGGGCCTCGACGCGGCCAACACTCTTGCATTCCGGTTATGAAAGTCCATGTGCGCCGCCGCACGTAGGTTTCCAATTGTCGCGCTCTCTCTGCCGAGAGCAAACTCCATGTTTGCAACGTCCTGCAGACCTGCAATGGTGTTAGTCCTGCTGGAGTTCTCCGGCTCCTTCTTAATTTGTCGCTCCATGTCCGCAGTA
>NW_027156100.1:10242-10517 GCF_002600585.1 Cystoisospora suis | reverse complement strand
ATTGTGTTGCCCGGCATATCAATTATTTTCCAGCCTCGAGTTTTCTATTTTTCCTTTCACTATTATTCCAAACCCGTACTTATTCTGCCATTATTCTATTTTGACTGCATGTTTATTTCGTTGAGCGGGTTGGTTAAGGAACCAACCTCGAGACACGCTAGCCGACAGTCAGTTAGCACAGTCAGCTTAGCGTCGCGGAGCCCGTTGTCACTTACGCGACTAGAGATAACACACCGATAGTTTCAGAATAGTTATTTGCTTGTAATAGAAGCTTT